>NC_057800.1:331471339-331657498 GCF_018294505.1 Triticum aestivum | reverse complement strand
GGTGGGGCAACGGGGCGTCGGCGGGTAGGGGGGAGGGGCGGTGGGGCGACGGGGCATTGGCGGGTGGGGGGCCGGCGGGGTGGTGGGGCGATGGGGCAAGCGACGGCGGGTGGCGGGGGCGGCGACGGGTGGTGGGGTCGGCGGCGGGGGCGGCGGTGGTGGCTGTGTTCGTCGGGGAGGAGGGAGGGAGAGAAACAGAGAGATGGAGGGGCGGGGTGGGGATCGGCCGCTAGTTACATTAGTTCTTCGCCGTCCGCCACACCTTCGCCGTCCGCTTTTTTTGTCTTTGCCGTCCGCTAGCAGACGGCAAAGAAGGGGGCCGTTAAGTTTTTTAATCAGCTCGTTAGTGGGGGCCACCTCCTTCTTTGTCGTCAGGCAGTAGACGACAAAGAATTGGCTGACAACAAATAAGCTAATTCCTGTAGTGCATGCTTGTTATTTCTGTTAAAATAGGAGATCATTGCTATCATGGCTTATGTGATATGGGTGCTAGTGCGAGTGCAATACCTCATTCTTTATATGAAGAAATTATACATGATATTGCACCTGCTGAGATAGAAGGTATTGATGTTACAATTAAGCTTGCCAATAGAGATACTATTTCACCGGTTGGGATTGTTAGAGATGTTGAAGTCTTGTGTGGGAAAGTTAAATATCCTGCTAATTTTCTTGTTCTTAGTTCCTCACAAGACGACTTTTGTCCCATTATATTTGGTAGACCCTTCTTGAATACTATTAATGCTAAGATAGACTGCAAAAAGGATATTGTTTTTGTTGGTTTAGGGGATATGTCTCATGATTTTAATTTTGCTAAATTTTGTAGACAACCCCATGATAAAGAATTGCCTAGTAAAGGTGAAATTATTGGTCTTACTTCTATTTCCGTGCCTCCTAGTGATCCTTTAGAACAATATTTGCTAGACCATGAAAATGATATGTTTATGAATGAAAGAAGGGAAATAGATGAAGTATTCTTTGAACATGGACCTATTTTGAAACACAACTTGCCTGTCGAAATTCTAGGGGATCCTCCTCCACCCAAGGATGATCCCGCGTTTGAGCTTAAACCGTTACCTGATACTCTTAAATATGCTTATCTTGTTGAAAAGAAGATATATCCTGTTATTATTAGTGCTAACCTTTCGGAGCAAGAAGAAGAAAAATTATTGAAAACTCTGAAGAAGCACCGTGCTGCTATTGGATATACTCTTGATGATCTTAAGGGCATTAGTTCCACTCTATGCCAGCACAAAATAAAATTGGAAAAGATGCTAAACCGGTTGTTGATCACCAACGACAGTTAAATCCTAAGATGAAAGAAGTGGTAAGAAAAGAAATACTAAAGCTTCTGGAGGCAGGTATAATTTATCCTGTTGCTAATTGTCAGTGGGTATGTCCTGTCCATTGTGTTCCTAAGAAAGGAGGTATTACTGTTATTCCAAATGATAAAGATGAATTGATCCCACAAAGAATTGTTACAGGTTATAGAATGGTAATTGATTTCCACAAATTAAATAAAGCTACTAAAAAGGATCATTACCCTCTACCTTTCATTGATCAAATGCTAGAAAGATTATCCAAACATACACATTTTTGCTTTCGAGATGATTATTCTGGTTTCTCTCAAATACCTGTGTCAAAAGAGGATCAAGAAAAGACCACTTTTACTTACCCTTTTGGTACCTTTGCTTATAGACGTATGCCTTTTGGTTTATGTAATGCACCTGCTACCTTTCAAAGATGTATGGCTGCTATATTCTCTGACTTTTGTGAAAATATTGTTGAGGTTTTCATGGATGATTTCTCTGTATATGGAACTTCTTTTGATGATTGCTTAAGCAACCTTGATCGAGTTTTCCAGAGATGTGAAGAAACTAATCTTATCTTGAATTGGGAGAAGTGCCACTTTATGGTTAATGAGGGTATTGTCTTGGGGCATAGAATTTCTGAAAGAGGTATTGAAGTTGATAAAGCTAAAGTTGATGCTATTGAAAAGATGTTGTCGGTGTCAAAACCGGCGGATCTCGGGTAGGGGGTCCTGAACTGTGCGTCTAGGCCGGATGGTAACAGGAGACAAGGGACACGAAGTTTTACCCAGGTTCGGGCCCTCTTGATGGAGGTAAAACACTACGTCCTGCTTGATTGATATTGATGATATGGGTGTTACAAGAGTAGATCTACCACGAGATCAGAGAGGCTAAACCCTAGAAGCTAGCCTATGGTACGATTGTATGTTGTGATTGTTGTCCTACGGACTAAAACCCTTCGGTTTATATAGACACCGGAGAGGGTTAGGGTTACACAAGGTCGGTTACAAAGGAGGAGATATCCATATATGTATTGTCTAGCTTGCCTTCCACGCCAAGTAGAGTCCCATCCGGACACGAGACGAAGTCTTCAATCTTGTATCTTCATAGTCTAACAGTCCGGCCAATGGAGATAGTCCGGCTGTCCGGAGACCCCCTAATCCAGGACTCCCACAGTAGCCCCCGAACCAGGCTTCAATGGCGACGAGTCCGGGGCGCAGTATTATCTTCGGCATTGCAAGGCGGGTTCCCCTTCAAATTCTGTGTACCTGTCGAAATAATGTCCGGTTCCTTGTGATGGTTCGTACTTCTTGGCTTCTACGCCCAATAATGGCCACCTTCCACGTGTCGAGCGAATGTGAAGAGTTAGGGTGTTTTCACATTTACCCCCTAGCTATGTAAATGAGCCGCCTATTTAAAAAGACGAGGATTCAGATCCAAATCACCTCACCCTCTCCAGCCGAGTCTTCATCAAAACGCGCCCGGCAGAGATCCATTCCACCATGGCCGGTCGACGCGGCTCCTCCTCTCGCACCCCTAGTTCCAAGCCTGGAGATTGGGAGAGATGTTCCATCCCGCACAGCAAATTGGTGATGCTTTAGTCCAAGGGATTTCTTCCCCCAGCGTACCTAGTCCCGGTTCGAGCCGGGATTGCCACCTATAATGGCGGAGAGCAGGCGGAGAGCCGTCCCAATCCCTCCAAGGGAGAGCGGGTATGCCTTATCTCTTATCTAGTAAGAGGGCTCGGATTCCCAATCCATCCGTTTCTCCGGGGGCTTCTGGAGTTCTATGGCCTCTGATAGAGGCGGGGTGTCCCAATCTTTCAATGAGATGATAACTATCGATTTGGTGGAGACGACTTTGACGATCCAACTACAAACGTGCAACGACGTTGTGCCTTAGCAATCGCTAAACCAACTCCGAGAGGTTATTGACCACGCCGGAGCACGATCAACCTAACCACGAAGGTCTATTCTTGCAAGCAATCGAAGAACAAGCAAGAATATGATAAAAGCAATCTGAATATCGCGAATATGTATGAAGTATTGATAATGGTGGGGATCCGAAAAGTGGTCTTGGTCTGGTCGTTGGACACAAACGAAGCACACGAAGTTGCAATGGCTAACTTTTAACTAAACAAATCCCAAGGAAAAAGCTACTAGATGGATCTACTTATATAGGAGCAAGGGGTGGTGGCCAAGGAGGTGGGAGGACGTCCCAAGGCATCCTAAAACTAAATATAGGTCGTACAAGGCCAATGGGCCCAAGTGGAGGTGATGTAACACCTTTGGACTTGTAGTTTGACTCGGATTCTGCTGCAGCATCAGATTGTTTCGTCCACAACTCAATGCTCCGGACGAATTTGAAGGTGATTCCAATTGGGTTGGAAAGTGCACGAAATCTAGTTTCCAACAAAAAAAGAATCACCCAATTCGGAGTCCGTATGAAAAACTTGTGTGCGTTTTGAGTCAGGTATGTCTGTGCAGTCCGAATCTGAATCCAGAACGTGAGAGACTTGGACTCTATCTTCTCTTGGGCCAAAAGTGACGTGAGAGAACTTTTTGGACAGCAAATAAACATCTCTTTCTTCCTTATCTTCATATGTGGATTGTACAAATGTCCCATACACCTGCAATTAGACAAAACACAAAAGTGTGTGAACTATTTTTGTTCTGGATAACATAAATAGATTATTGAATAGTTTGCACTAGAAATCACCTGAAAAATATGCATATATGCAATATTTTTGGTCATATCCAAGGTAGTCATGTCCTCATCATCCTCCCCTTCTTGAAAATAAAGCCGTCCTCGGCGTTGCTTAATCTGAAATGTGGCTAACAAAAGAGACAAGGTGTACATGTTGTATATGTATATGTCATCCATTTTTACTTCCCTTGATTTTTGCATATATGACACATGAATAGATGAGTAACTTGCATAGTTCATAAAATCTAAAGCCAAAAAATTAGCACAAGAAGTAGAAGGCATGAAAATATTGCAACTCAGTTTGCACATATAAGTGAAGCTCTTATTCATTTCAAAAGATTGACAATGTTCATCATTAAACCATCCCAACATTGGTGAATAAACCTTACTTGCATCAAATTTACATGCTACAACATGCTTAAATAAGCAAACATGCAATAAGTCATCCAACACAGAATCATCACCAAGATTAGAGGTCATATCAAAATGATTAAACATTGGTTCTTTTGCATCAATAGTTAATTCAATGGGTGCACTCAAAATTGTTGGTATTTCAGTTGTTTGATCACATGGCAAAGTCAAATTATCAACGTAGTCCTCTAAAATAGGTGGTGTGATTAAAGTAGTGGGTAGCTCATCAGATGGTGCATTCAAATTGACAAGGCATTCATCATTCTCATGTAGAGATGGAAGATCAGTACCTTTGTCATTACCTCTTATGATCAACTCAGATGATGTAGCCACTCTCGGGGGCGATGTGTCACATGGTGGAGGTGATGTAGTCCTGACAACAACGGATGTGGTTGTCATAGTATGCCTAGTAGTTGAAGGAACAATCATATCAACTCTTGGAATGTGCACCGTGCGCTTGTTCTCCTCGTGGCCAACACGTTGTTTTATTTCCTGTTCAGCTTTGCAAGGAAGATGAAACAAATGGTCCATAGGATAACACTCTTCATGAATTAGTATCTCTTGAATATCACGGTTTAATCCTCCCCAAAATCTATCCATAAAATCATCTTCACTTTCTTCTAAAGAGGAATGCAACAAGGTAGTTTGTAAATCATCATAATATTTTGTTACAGTTTCACTACCTTGTTTTAAGTGTTGCAACTTCTTAATCATGTCACGAGTATAATAAGCAGGGACGAAAGTATGTCGCATGGCAAGTTTCAAATCATCCCAAGTAGTAGGTATATAATCAGGGTGTAACCGACAATATTCACTCCACCAAACCAAAGCATAACCAATGAAAGAACCAACCGCAACCTTAACCTTTTTATGTTCATTGAAATTATGGGAAGCAAATATATTTTTTATGTCGAACTCCCATTCAATATATAAAGCAGGTTTAAAACGGCCATTAAATGGTCGTATAGATACATTAACCTGATCATGTGCATTTGGATGTTTGTGCACCTCTCGTGACGGTTGTGGTATTTGCAAAGGTGGTGGCACGTCTCCCGCGATCGACAAAGCCCATGAATTGACTCTGGATCCTGTCATGATTAGTAGAACAAGAAACAAAACCCAAAAATAATGTTCCTATAACTACTAGGATGTGGTGGTAAAACGCTCACAGTAAAGCAAATATGAATGTCTTACAAGTTCTTACCATGCAGCAGGCGGTGATCGGCAACCAGCGGTGTCAAGTAACTCCGAATATTGAGTAAAGCGATTGCCAGGGGAGCGTACGTATACACGGTGTAGAAATATGTGAAGCTAGGTTGGCTATATATGGTAGCAAAAGATTAGCAATAATCAATTCAAAGGTGCAATGTTGAATAAACGCTCAGCGACGGTACTGTGCTGGTCCTAGGCTAGACCGGACTAGAGACGCGAGTCTAGAACACTAATAAGGTCACGGCGTAGCACAAGTAGCATCAATGAAGGATACTAAGTATGATGAGGACATGACTACCTTGGATATGACCAAAAATATTGCATATATGCATATTTGTCAGGTGATTTCTAGTCCAAACTATTCAATAATCTATTTATGTTATCCAGAACAAAAATACTTCACACACTTTTGTGTTTTGTCTAATTGCAGGTGTATGGGACATTTGTACAATCCATATATGAAGATATGGAAGAAAGAGATGTTTATTTGCTGTCCAAAAAGTTCTCTCACGTCACTTTTGGCCCAAGAGAAGATAGAGTCCAAGTCTCTCACGTTCTGGATTCAGATTCGGACTGCACAGACATACCTGACTCAAAACGCACACAAGTTTCTCATACGGACTCCAAATTGGGTGATTCTTTTTTTGTTGGAAACTAGATTTCGTGCACTTTCCAACCCAATTGGAATCACCTTTAAATTCGTCCGGAGCGTTGAGTTGTGGACGAAACAATCTGATGCTACAGCAGAATCCGAGTCAAACTACAAGTCCAAAGGTGTTACATCACCTCCACTTGGGCCCATTGGCCTTGTACGACCTAGATTTAGTTTTAGGCTGCCTTGGGACGTCCTCCCACCTCCTTGGCCGCCACCCCTTGCTCCTATATAAGTAGATCCATCTAGTAGCTTTTCCTTGGGATTTGTTTAGTTAAAAGTTAGCCATTGCAACTTCGTGTACTTCGTTTGTGTCCAACGACCAGACCAAGACCGCTTACAGATCCTCACCTTTATCAATACTTCATATATATTCGCAATATTCAGATTGCTTTTATCATATTCTTGCTTGTTCTTCGATTGCTTGCAGGAATAGACCTTCGTGGTCAGGTTGATTGTGCTCCAGCGTGGTCAATAACCTTTCGGAGTTGGTTTAGCGATTGCTAAGGCGCAACGTCGTGCACGTTTGTAGTCGGATCGTCAAAGTCATCTTCACCAAATCGATAGTTATCATCGCATCGAAAGATCGGGACCCCCGCCTCTATCAAGTGGTATTAGTTTTCAGGTTGCTCGGTGAGAATTTCCAGTTTTCCTAGATTAGATTTACTTTCTTACCTATTGTCCAAGAAAAAGCCACAAAAAAGAGTTAGATCTATTCATCCTTGGTCCAAGCCAGTCTGAGCCTTTGCAATTTTCTTTTCATTGATTGCATAATTGAATTATCGATTGCATCGTCGTGTTGAGTTGCTGGTCTTAGTGTCTAGTTCATTTAGAGTTTCGAGTTCTGTTCACATTAGTCACGCCACCGCTGCATCATTATCTCTTCCGCTGTCCACCACCCATCCATCAATTTCCACCACGTGCTACCCACCATTCATTGTCATAATAATAGTTGAGGTCACTCACATCTTCGCCTGATCGAATCTGCATCTTATCTAGTTTGTCTTGGAAAGAGGGAGAAAAAGAATATAAAGAAAAAAAGAGAGAAAAAAGGAAAGAAAAAAAAAGAAAAAGAGGGAGAAGAAAAAGAAAAAAAAGCGTGAGAAAAAAAAAGAGAGAAGAAAAAAAATTGGATCTATCTAGAATCAATCTCGTACCTGAATTCGGATTGGAATCTGTTTTACGCACTATTCAGTAAAACAGGTGTATCTTCCTCATACGAAGTCCGTTTTGGCTCCGTGAGTACTCAAATTGAAGATAGCGACGAGCCGCATCTAAATAGTTGCAGAAGCTCGTTCAATATTTGACACCTCAAAATCGGCTTCTAAATAGGTCTTTTTGCCCTCCGAAGTTCGTGAACACAGCTTGTTCCAATTTTTTAGGCCAGTTTTAGAATTCTTTGACTCCTCATATCAACTCGGAATTGAGTGATTATTTTTGCATTGGAAAGCTTGAGTTAGTAGCATTCTTTGAAAGAATTTATCAGAAAATTGTCTCAAATTTTTCAAGAGGAAAGTTGGAGAGAGAGTTGTTGTATATCCTGCTTGGCAGTTGTTTTTCATCATTATCTTCACTGCCGTTGTGATCTTCACTTATATCTTGCTGTCAAGAGCTACTTAGTATCCTTCATTGATGCTAGTTGTGCTACGCCGTGACCTCATTAGTGTTCTAGGCTCGCGTCTCTAGTCCGGTCTAGCCTAGGACCAGCACAGTACCGTCGTTGAGCGTTTATTCAACATTGCATCTTTGAATTGATTATTGCTAATCTTTTGCTACCATATATAGCCAACCCAGCTCCACATATTTCTACACCGTGTATACATACGCTCGCCTGGCAATTGCTTTACTCAATATTCGGAGTTACTTGACACCGCTGGTTGCCGATCACCGCCTGCTGCATGGTAAGAACTTGTAAGACATTGATATTTGCTTTACTGTGAGCATTTTACCACCACATCCTAGTAGTTATAGGAACATTATTTTTGGGGTTTTGTTTAGATTGAAAGTTCGCCATAGCTGCAACTTCGCGTACTTCGTTTGTGTTCAACGACCAGACAAAGGCGTCACAGAACCCCACCTTGATCAATAAAGCTTTCATCTTATATTCGCAATATCCAAATTGCAATCTCAGTTTCTTGCTTGTTCTTCGTTTGCTCGCAGGAAACAAACCCTCGTGGTCAGGTTGATCGTGCTCCGGCGTGGTCAATAACCTTTCGGAGTTGGTTTAGCGATTGCTAAGGCGCGATGTCCTCGCACGTTCGTAGTCGGATCGTCAAAGTCGACTTCCACCAAAGCGAAATCCATCATCTCATCGAAAGACGGGACACCTCCGCCTCTATCAAAGTAGCTCTTGACAGCAAGATATAAGTGAAGATCACAACGGCAGTGAAGATAATGATGAAAAACAACTGCCAAGCAGGATATACAACAACTCTCTCTCCAACTTTCCTCTTGAAAAGTTTGAGACAATTTTCTGATAAATTCTTTCAAAGAATTCTACTAACTCAAGCTTTCCAATGCAAAAAGAATCACTCAATTCCGAGTTGATATGAGGAGTCAAAGAATTCTAAAACTGCCCTGAAAAATTGGAACAAGCCGTGTTCACGAACTTCGGAGGGCAAAAAGACCTATTTAGAAGCCGATTTTGAGGTGTCAAATATTGAACTAGCTTCTGCAACTATTTAGATGCGGCTCGTCGCTATCTTCAATTTGAGTAGTCACGGAGCCAAAACGGACTTCGTATGAGGAAGATACACCTGTTTTACTGAACAGTGCGCAAAACAGATTCCAATCCGAATTCAGGTACGAGAATGATTCTAGATAGATCCAATTTTTTTTATTCTCTTTTTTTTTTCTCACGCTTTTTTTTTCTTTTTCTTTTTTTTTCTCTCTCCCTCTTTCCAAGAAAACTAGATAAGATGCAGATTCGATCAGGCGAAGATGTGAGTGACCTCAACTATGATTATGACAATGAACGGTGCGTAGCACGTGGTGGAAATTGGTGGATGGGATGGTGGACAGCGGATGGGATAATGATGCAGCGGCTGCGTGACTAATGTGAACAGAACTCGAAACTCTGAAGGAACTAGACGCTAAGACCAGCAACTGACACGACGATGCAACCGATAATTCAACTATGCAAGCAATGAATAGAAAATTGCAAAGGCTCAGACTGGCTTGGATAAAGGATGAACAGATCTAACTTTTTTGTGTGTGGCTTTTTCTTGGACAATAGGTAAGAAAATAAATCTAATCTAGGAAAACTGGAAATTCTCATCGAGCAACCTGAAAACTGATACCACTTGATAGAGGCGGGGTGTCCCGATCTTTCGATGAGATGATAACTATCGATTTGGTGGAGACGACTTTGACGATCCGACTACAAACGTGCAACGACGTTGTGCCTTAGCAATCGCTAAACCAACTCCGAGAGGTTATTGACCACGCCGAAGCACGGTCAGCCTGACCACGAAGGTCTATTCCTGCAAGCAATCGAAGAACAAGCAAGAATATGATAAAAGCAATCTGAATATCGCGAATATGTATGAAGTATTGATAATGGTGGGGATCCGAAAAGTGGTCTTGGTCTGGTCGTTGGACACAAACGAAGCACACGAAGTTGCAATGGCTAACTTTTAACTAAACAAATCCCAAGGAAAAAGCTACTAGATGGATCTACTTATATAGGAGCAAGGGGTGGTGGCCAAGGAGGTGGGAGGACATCCCAAGGCATCCTAAAACTAAATCTAGGTCGTACAAGGCCAATGGGCCCAAGTGGAGGTGATGTAACACCTTTGGACTTGTAGTTTGACTCGGATTCTGCTGCAGCATCAGATTGTTTCGTCCACAACTCAATGCTCCGGATGAATTTGAAGGTGATTCCAATTGGGTTGGAAAGTGCACGAAATCTAGTTTCCAACAAAAAAAGAATCACCCAATTCGGAGTCCGTATGAAAAACTTGTGTGCGTTTTGAGTCAGGTATGTCTGTGCAGTCCGAATCTGAATCCAGAACGTGAGAGACTTGGACTCTATCTTCTCTTGGGCCAAAAGTGACGTGAGAGAACTTTTTGGACAGCAAATAAACATCTCTTTCTTCCTTATCTTCATATGTGGATTGTACAAATGTCCCATACACCTGCAATTAGACAAAACACAAAAGTGTGTGAAGTATTTTTGTTCTGGATAACATAAATAGATTATTGAATAGTTTGCACTAGAAATCACCTGAAAAATATGCATATATGCAATATTTTTGGTCATATCCAAGGTAGTCATGTCCTCATCAGCCTCCATCTGCACAACCTTATGCCTGCCTCCATGCTGCATATCGTGGGATTCGTAGCCATTTGCGAGTTATTTTTGGGCTGTGAGGCTCATTTCGCCTTGTGGAAGCTGTTCTGCCTTGTGCCCCGTTCTAAGAAGGGATCAATATATCAAGTGGGTGGAGCCGAAGTGTGGCATATTGCTAGGACCGGATACCTATCCGGGACCCCGAAGAAGATGTCCGAAGACCGGCCTTCAGAATGGTTTTATATAGAAGATGTCCCCCCTTCTGGACCCTATTCGGATCGGCCTTCCTGAGTTTGACAACGCCCCTTTGAAGAAGCGCCAGAGCTGGCATCCACGAAGCCCTCTGGAGGAAGACGTCCGGGACATTCTTTATCTGACAAGCCGGATAAGCTCTTTAGCTCGATCCGGATTGACCATGATCGAGGTTATGGCTATATGCATTATGCGGGGGGTGCAGCCGCTCAAGTATAGAGGCCACCCCATGAAGGACTTCAATGGGGAGGATGAGCCATCCGCCATGGCCGAAAAGGGCCGGGATCGACTGCGGACTTGACAAAGATCTTGTCCACTTTGTACAAGGGAGAAGAGGAGGAGTTCCTCCGTGTCAACCCGTAGGGCGGATTCTCCATGTACAATCCTCCAAGCTGGGTAAGCGGAGATTTGTTCTCGCCCATCCGTTTTGTATTCCTGTAGTTTAAGTATTTATTCTAGCGATTTCATCGCAGGAGCTGCGCCAGGAAGTAAAGGAGATAACCAGCCCTCCTCCACAGCCCGAGGACCCTGGAAGATCCCTTGATCCGGCCTCCCAGGAGGATCCGGACATATCCGTGGAGCTGATTGACCGGGTATTTTACCAAGGGAGTAATGATAATACCTTGGTGGCCATTATAGCCGATTACCCCGGGCTAGTTCCAGCCTCACAGGTGACTGAGACCGAAGTCCCAGCATATAACAAGGGATCCGTCCTTGTGCTCTTTTTTATTGCCGTATAACAGTCGTGTTTTGCAGGGGAGGCCCTCGGGGCAGAAGGCCGAGCCTGTGGCAACTAGCCAACAAGGGGCCGCTGGGCCAGGCAAGCTGAAAAGTTCCGCAGTCCGGATTGAGGCACCGGCGCAGCGGTATAGCGCGCCATCTTTATCGCAAGACATTATTTACAGAGGCATATTAACGCCCAGGCCTTCTTTTCAAGAGAAAGAGCGCTCGCCGGACTATACCCGGAGAGGCTACCAACCGCGCCTCCACAAGCCAGGCTCCAAGGCCGGACTCGGGGGTGGGAACGAGTACAAGGCGTGCACCGGGTGCTCCTCCGACAGAGGAAACAGATAGACTGTCCGCCACCCATTCCGAGGTGGAAAGTGCTATGAACCATAGGCGTCACCGGACTGTTCTTCATGACGCTTGTTTCTCCCAAGAGGCTTTGGATGCCTTCAACTCGGGAGATGCGCACCTCCGTGCCGCTCAAAATGGTTTAGCCAGAGCCACGGAGCAATATGTAAAACACATACAGGTGAGAAAATTTGATGATTATATATATTAGTAGCCCCTGAGACTTGAAACAGTTAGGATAACTGATTTAAGGATCATTTGTTATGTAGGTTCTTACAAAAAAGAATACTCAACTGGCCCAGGAGCTGGAAGAGTGCAAAGCCCAACTTTAGGCCGCATTGTCCGCCGTAGGGGAGCCCAAAGAGGCCCCCGCTGGTAACATATCCGTCAAATGATAAGTATCATATTAGAGTGTGGCTTTATATTCAAATCTGACGATAAAATTGCAGATGACGCTGGAGTGAATCCGGATAAGCAGCAGCTCAAACGCCAGCTAAAGGCTGGTGAGAGCGTGCTAATGAGGGTGAGGCAGGAGAAGAATGATCTTCAAGATGCCAACACCAAGCTGGGCGTGGAAGTAAAAGATGTCCGTGCCCAAATGTCGGACTCTGTTAAGGAGAATCGGCGGCTTCGACGCGGCATATTTAGTAAGTGCTTGAACGAACTTTTGAAAAAGAGTTCGGCGAGGAAGCTGGCTGACAGAGTTATGTCTGTAGGTATGCTAACAGGACGTCCTGCCGAGGAGATGCCTAGTTCGACGGGTGATCTTCTTCCCGAGCTCGCACAGTTGCACAAACGAGTTCGGTAGGTGATGCAAGGCATTGCCCAGGCCTTGTGGCCGTCCGTCTCCATGCCCGAAGGCCTTGGAGAGCTTGCAGAAAAGCCGAAGGGAGCACGACGGCGTTTCCGATTATAGAAGATATCGGCCTGCCGTCAGGGCGCCAGGGAGGCTTGGACAATGGTGAAGACACGGTACATGAAGGCTGACGGAACCACATGGCCGAAGTCGGACCTGTGGGGCCTGACGGCAAGGAGATCCCTGTGAATTTAGTGTATGACCAAGTAGAATCTGCCGCAAAGTATTCCCAACAGGACTGTAGACTAGACAACCTATTAGATGGCATTGAGGAGGAATTCAACCAGTCAAATTGACTATGTAATTTTAAAGTGACATGTATGATGCCTTCTAGCTGGATTGTAGATCGTTTGTCATGGCGGACCTTTTCGCTTCAACCTCGGGACCCGATGGTCCAGAGTGCATCCGAATACCCTCGCGGTTATGTAAGAACCGGGGCATGCATGGAGACCAGGCGTAGGGGTCATTAGTGCTTTATCAGACAAGTGCCCAACTAGTTATGTTATATTACATGGGTAGTAAGAAACATCTTCAGAGAGAATAGTTCCATTAAGGGTTCCTTTCCCTGTGTAGGCATGCCCTAAAGTGCATGTGATGAGGACATCAATACCATTGTTACACCCACAGCCCCTACTGCTACATATACGGGACCAATTACTAGAGCTCGCGCACGCCAATTAAATTATCAGGTACTTTCGTTTCTTGGTAATGATTCTAATGTTCATGAGAATATGATGCTGCCTAAATTGGATACATTTGTTTTGCTTACAAATGAAGGGCCTAGCTTGGAGAAGGATGAACATTGGAGCAAGAACAAGCATGGAGATGATGCCATGCGCAAGGGGAACAAGAACGGAGTTACAAGTGATGATTTCAGGACTTTGAAGCCACCATAATGGGTGCATGAAGCCATGGACGAAATATACAAGATGCCACTTCATAAATTTCGTCCCGAGGCTATTATAGGTGCTGCGTCACCTTTTTATTGGGCCAGGCCCATGTAATTTCGAAATACATAAGTATAGGCTATTTTTAGAGTCCGTATGTGTGGGGAAACAAGAGATAGGGTTGATTTCGGACCCCTCCACCAAGGGCCACGAAATTCCCCCTCTCTTCCTCCATATATACAGCCCTTAGGGCACCGTTTAGACTTTGGGGTTTTGTTTAGATTAAAAGTTCGCCATAGGTGCAACTTCGCGTACTTCGTTTGTGTTCAACGACCAGACAAAGGCGACACAGAACCCCACCTTGATCAATAAAGCTTTCATCTTAATTCGCAATATCCAGATTGCAATCTTAGTTTCTTGCTTGTTCTTCGTTTCCTCGCAGGAAACAGACCCTCGTGGTCAGGTTGATCGTGCTCCGGCGTGGTCAATAACCTCTCGGAGTTGGTTTAGCGATTGCTAAGGCGCGACGTCCTCGCACGTTCGTAGTCGGATCGTCAAAGTCGACTTCCACCAAAGCGATATCCATCATCTCATCGAAAGACGGGACACCTTGGCCTCTATCAAGTGGTATCAGATTTCCAGGTTGCTCGGTGAGATTTTACACTTTTTCGTAGTTTAGATCGAGTCTGTTCTTCATACCTATAGTCCACGAAAAAGCCAAAAAAAATTAGGGTTAGTTCATCCCATTCGAACCAATCTGAGCCTTGCATAATCTTTTCTGTATTTGCTTTGTTGAATTTGCGGTTGCATCGTCGTGTCCAGTTGCTGGTCTTAGCGTCTAGTCTTTTAGAGTTTCGAGTTCTGTTCACAGGTTGTCACGTCGCCGCTGCCATATATCACCACCGCATCATCATCGTCGCTGTTGCCATATACCACCACCACATATTCACCGCCAATCCGAATCCATATACGCCACCACATATCCGCCGCCATCACGCCAATCCGAGTTCACCTGCAACATATATCCGCCACCTGTCCGTGTTCCACCAGATTCATCTCCGCCACCAGTCCGAGTTCCACCAGATTCATCTCCGCCACCAGTCCTAGTCCGACTCCAGTAATTGTTGCATTGTTCTTGATTTCCAGATCACGCGACACTCCGAGTCGTGACAGAGAAGGACTCCCCAACTTCCGAGCCATCTGCAGAAGAAAAATAGTTCCAATTTCAAAAAAAAAACTAAGTCTGGAAAATTCTGGCTAGGCAGTTTTTAGACCATTTGTAGACTTTTTCGAAAAAAATTTGTTGCGGAGCAAAAAAAAAAGAGGAAAAAAAAGTGCAAAAAAAAGAGAAAAAAAATTCAAAGTGTGCTCCTCCCTTGTTTACGTGCCGCGCCGTGATTTTGTTGGTGTTCTAGGCTCGCGTCTCTAGCACAGTCTAGCCTAGGACCAGCACAGTACCGTCGTTGAGCGTTTATTCAACTTTGCATCTCTGAATTGATTATTGCTGACCCTTTTTGCTACCATATTATAAGCCTTCCCAGCTCCACATACATCTACGTCGTGCGTTTGACTCTCCCTGGTAATCGCTCTATCCAAGCTTTGAGAGTTTTGACTACAACGGTTGCCGATCACCGCCTGTTGCTGGGTAAGAACTGGTAAGAATTTGAGTTTTGCTTGACGGATTTGTGACAACCACCACCACCACTTGTTCGTAGTCTGTAGGATCATATTCTTGTGTGTTTCTATTGCTGCTAACCATGCCAGGATCACAAGCCGACGAGATTGACTGGGAGAATTTATCGAACAAGGAGCTTCATGATAAGTTTCAGCAAATGATGACTGAACAGGTGCAAGATGTGCTGAACAATTTTGAAGAGGCCATGGAGAAGATCACTGGCCTTGAGAAGACGTTCGAAACAAAGCTCGATAACAAGTTTAATGAATTGCTCGCGCGTCTTCCACCACCACCACCCGCTGCACCTAACGCACCTCTCCAACAACAACAACAACGACTACCTCCACGTCGCGAAGCAGACCTCCGCCGAGCAAGCCGTGTTCCTCTTGCGTTTGGCCAAACTGTTGGTGCTGCTGTTGATACTTCTGTGGCTCCTGCTGCTGATGTGGAGGATGATGATTATGTGGGAGATTATGAGGATGAGGTTGATCAAAATCAACACTACGTGCAGCCACCTGTACCACCACCAGCAGGTCGACCTCAGGTATATATTCGTAATGGTAGGCCTGCACCACCACCTCAGGTACGCGATGATGTCCATATTCCTAAACTGAAATTGAATATTCCACCATTTGAGGGTAGATATGTTCCTGATATATATCTTACTTGGGAGTTAGAAACTGAACAACGATTTACATGTTTACAATATCCTGAGGAGAGACGAGTTGCTGCTGCTGTTTGTGCTTTCACTAGTTTTGCATGTGTATGGTGGTCTGAACATTGTAGATTATATCCTATTCCAACTACTTGGGCTGCTTTGAAAACTGCTATGCGTACGCGTTGGGTTCCACCATATTATCAACGTGAATTGCTTCAAAAATTGCAGCGTTTAAGACAAGGGAAAAATTCTGTAGAAGAATATTATCAGGAATTACAAACTGGCATGATTCGATGTGGTATTGTTGAGGAGAATGAAGCTGATAGAGGCGGGGTGTCCCGATCTTTCGATGAGATGATAACTATCGATTTGGTGGAGATGACTTTGACGATCCGACTACAAATGAGCACGACGTTGCGCCTTAGCAATCGCTAAACCAATCTCCTGAGGTTACTGACGATGCCGAAAGCACGGTCAGCCTGACCACGAAGGTCTATTCCTGCAAGCAATCGAAGAACGAGCAAGAATATGATAAAGCAATCTGAATATTGCAAATATATATGAGGTATTGATAATGGTGGGGATCCGTAAGCGGTCTTGGTCTGGTCGTTGGACGCAAACGAAGTACACGAAGTTGCAATGGCTAACTTTTAACTAAACAAATCCCAAGGAAAAGCTACTAGATGGATCTACTTATATAGGAGCAAGGGGTGGCGGCCAAGGAGGTGGGAGGACGTCCCAAGGCAGCCTAAAACTAAATCTAGGTCGTACAAGGCCAATGGGCCCAAGTGGAGGTGATGTAACACCTTTGGACTTGTAGTTTGACTCGGATTCTGCTGCAGCATCAAATTGTTTCATCCACAACTCAACGCTCCGGACGAATTTGAAGGTTATTCCAATTGGGTTGGAAAGTGCACGAAATCTAGTTTCCAACAAAAAAAGAATCACCCAATTCGGAGCCCGTATGAAAAACTTGTGTGCGTTTTGAGTCAGGTGTGTCTGTGCAGTCCGAATCTGAATCCAGAACGTGAGAGACTTGGACTCTATCTTCTCTTGGGCCAAAAGTGACGTGAGAGAACTTTTTGGACAGCAAATAAACATCTCTTTCTTCCTTATCTTCATATGTGGATTGTACAAATGTCCCATACACCTGCAATTAGACAAAACACAAAAGTGTGTGAAGTATTTTTGTTCTGGATAACATAAATAGATTATTGAATAGTTTGCACTAGAAATCACCTGACAAATATGCATATATGCAATATTTTTGGTCATATCCAAGGTAGTCATGTCCTCATCATCCTCCCCTTCTTGAAAATAAAGCCGTCCTCGGCGTTGCTTAATCTGAAATGTGGCTAACAAAAGAGACAAGGTGTACATGTTGTATATGTATATGTCATCCATTTTTACTTCCCTTGATTTTTGCATATATGACACATGAATAGATGAGTAACTTGCATACTTCATAAAATCTAAAGCCAAAAAATTAGCACAAGAAGTAGAAGGCATGAAAATATTGCAACTCAGTTTGCACATATAAGTGAAGCTCTTATTCATTTCAAAAGATTGACAATGTTCATCATTAAACCATCCCAACATTGGTGAATAAACCTTACTTGCATCAAATTTACATGCTACAACATGCTTAAATAAGCAAACATGCAATAAGTCATTCAACACAGAATCATCACCAAGATTAGAGGTCATATCAAAATGATTAAACATTGGTTCTTTTGCATCAATAATTAATTCAATGGGTGCACTCAAAATTGTTGGTATTTCAGTTGTTTGATCACATGGCAAAGTCAAATTATCAACGTAGTCCTCTAAAATAGGTGGTGTGATCAAAGTAGTGGGTAGCTCATCAGATGGTGCATTCAAATTGACAAGGCATTCATCATTCTCATGTAGAGATGGAAGATCAGTACCTTTGTCATTACCTCTTATGATCAACTCAGATGATGTAGCCACTCTCGGGGGCGGTGTGTCACATGGCGTAGGTGATGAAATAAAGCCGTCCTCGGCGTTGCTTAATCTGAAATGTGGCTAACAAAAGAGACAGGGTCTACATGTTGTATATGTATATGTCATCCATTTTTACTTCCCTTGATTTTTGCATATATGACACATGAATAGATGAGTAACTTGCATAGTTCATAAAATCTAAAGCCAAAAAATTAGCACAAGAAGTAGAAGGCATGAAAATATTGCAACTCAGTTTGCACATATAAGTGAAGCTCTTATTCATTTCAAAAGATTGACAATGTTCATCATTAAACCATCCCAACATTGGTGAATAAACCTTACTTGCATCAAATTTACATGCTACAACATGCTTAAATAAGCAAACATGCAATAAGTCATTTAACACAGAATCATCACCAAGATTAGAGGTCATATCAAAATGATTAAACATTGGTTCTTTTGCATTAATAGTTAATTCAATGGGTGCACTCAAAATTGTTGGTATTTCAGTTGTTTGATCACATGGCAAAGTCAAATTATCAACGTAGTCCTCTAAAATAGGTGGTGTGATCAAAGTAGTGGGTAGCTCATCAGATGGTGCATTCAAATTGACAAGGCATTCATCATTCTCATGTAGAGATGGAAGATCAGTACCTTTGTCATTACCTCTTATGATCAACTCAGATGATGTAGCCACTCTCGGGGGCGATGTGTCACATGGTGGAGGTGATGTAGTCCTGACAACAACGGATGTGGTTGTCATAGTATGCCTAGTAGTTGAAGGAACAATCATATCAACTCTTGGAATGTGCACCGTGCGCTTGTTCTCCTCATGGCCAACACGTCGTTTTATTTCCTGTTCAGCTTTGCAAGCAAGATGAAACAAATGGTCCATAGAATAACACTCTTCATGAATTAGTATCTCTTGAATATCACGGTTTAATCCTCCCCAAAATCTATCCATAAAATCATCTTCACTTTCTTCTAAAGAGGAATGCAACAAGGTAGTTTGTAAATCATCATAATATTTTGTTACAGTTTCACTACCTTGTTTTAAGTGTTGCAACTTCTTAATAATGTCACGAGTATAATAAGCAGGGACGAAAGTATGTCGCATGGCAAGTTTCAAATCATCCCAAGTAGTAGGTATATAATCAGGGTGTAACCGACAATATTCACTCCACCAAACCAAAGCATAACCAGTGAAAGAACCAACCGCAACCTTAACCTTTTTATGTTCATCGAAATTATGGGAAGCAAATATATTTTTTATGTCGAACTCCCATTCAATATATAAAGCAGGTTTAAAACGGCCATTAAATGGTGGTACAGATACATTAACCTGATCATGTGCACTTGGATGTTTGTGCACCTCTCGTGACGGTTGTGGTATTTGCAAAGGTGGTGGCACGTCTCCCGCGATCGACAAAGCCCATGAATTGACTCTGGATCCTGTCATGATTAGTAGAACAAGAAACAAAACCCAAAAATAATGTTCCTATAACTACTAGGATGTGGTGGTAAAACGCTCACAGTAAAGCAAATATCAATGTCTTACAAGTTCTTACCATGCAGCAGGCGGTGATCGGCAACCAGCGGTGTCAAGTAACTCCGAATATTGAGTAAAGCGATTGACAGGGGAGCGTACGTATACACGGTGTAGAAATATGTGGAGCTGGGTTGGCTATATATGGTAGCAAAAGATTAGCAATAATCAATTCAAAGATGCAATGTTGAATAAACGCTCAACGACGGTACTGTGCTGGTCCTAGGCTAGACCGGACTAGAGACGCGAGCCTAGAACACTAATGAGGTCACGGCGTAGCACAACTAGCATCAATGAAGGATACTAAGTAGCTCTTGACAGCAAGATATAAGTGAAGATCACAACAGTAGTGAAGATAATGAGGTGAAACAACAGCCAAGCAGGATATATCAACAACTTTGTCTCCAACTTTCCTCTGAAAAAGTTTGTGCCGATTTTTTTGTTTTTTTTTCTTCTCTCTTTTTTTCCTCACACTTTTTTTTCTTTCTCTCCTTTTTTTTTCTCTGACTTTTTTTCCTTTTTTTCTCTCTCGTTTTTTTCTCTCTTTTTTCTCCCTCTTTCCAAAACAAACTAGATAAGATGCAGATTGGATCAAGTGAAGATGTGAACGATCTCAACTATTATTATGACAATGAATGGTGGGTAGCACGTGGTGGAAATTGATGGATGGGTGGTGGACAGCGGAAGAGATAATGATGCAGCGGTGGCATGACTAATGTGAACAGAACTCGAAACTCTAAATGAACTCGACACTAAGACCAGCAACTCGACACGACGATGCAATCGATAATTCAACTATGCAATCAATGAAAAGAAAATTGCAACGGCTCAGACTGGCTTGGACCAAGGATGAATAGATCTAACTCTTTTTTGTGGCTTTTTCTTGGACAATAGGTAAGAAAGTAAATCTAATCTAGGAAAACTGGAAATTCTCACCGAGCAACCTGAAAACTGATACCACTTGATAGAGGCGAGGGTGTCCCGATCTTTCGATGAGATGATAACTATCGATTTGGTGGAGACGACTTTAACGATCCGACTACAAACGTGCACGATGTTGCGCCTTAGCAATCGCTAAACCAATCTCATGAGGTTACTGACGATGCCGGAAGCACGGTCAGCCTGACCACGAAGGTCTATTCCTGCAAGCAATCGAAGAACGAGCAAGAATATGAAAAAGCAATCTGAATATTGCAAATATATATGAGATATTGATAATGGTGGGGATCCGTAAGCGGTCTTGGTCTGGTCGTTGGACACAAACGAAGTACACGAAGTTGCAATGGCTAACTTTTAACTAAACAAATCCCAAGGAAAAGCTACTAGATGGATCTACTTATATAGGAGCAAGGGGTGGCGGCCAAGGAGGTGGGAGGACGTCCCAAGGCAGCCTAAAACTAAATCTAGGTCGTACAAGGCCAATGGGCCCAAGTGGAGGTGATGTAACACCTTTGGACTTGTAGTTTGACTCGGATTCTGCTGCAGCATCAGATTGTTTCGTCCACAACTCAACGCTCCGGACGAATTTGAAGGTGATTCTAATTGGGTTGGAAAGTGCACGAAATCTAGTTTCCAACAAAAAAAGAATCACCCAATTCGGAGTCCGTATGAAAAACTTGTGTGCGTTTTGAGTCAGGTATGTCTGTGCAGTCCGAATCTGAATCCAGAACGTGAGAGACTTGGACTCTATCTTCGCTTGGGCCAAAAGTGACGTGAGAGAACTTTTTGGACAGCAAATAAACATCTCTTTCTTCCTTATCTTCATATGTGGATTGTACAAATGTCCCATACACCTGCAATTAGACAAAACACAAAAGTGTGTGAAGTATTTTTGTTCTGGATAACATAAATAGATTATTGAATAGTTTGCACTAGAAATCACCTGACAAATATGCATATATGCAATATTTTTGGTCATATCCAAGGTAGTCATGTCCTCATCATCCCCACCTTCTTGAAAATAAAGCCGTCCTCGGCGTTGCTTAATCTGAAATGTGGCTAACAAAAGAGACAAGGTGTACATGTTGTATATGTATATGTCATCCATTTTTACTTCCCTTGATTTTTGCATATATGACACATGAATAGATGAGTAACTTGCATAGTTCATAAAATCTAAAGCCAAAAAATTAGCACAAGAAGTAGAAGGCATGAAAATATTGCAACTCAGTTTGCACATATAAGTGAAGCTCTTATTCATTTCAAAAGATTGACAATGTTCATCATTAAACCATCCCAACATTGGTGAATAAACCTTACTTGCATCAAATTTACATGCTACAACATGCTTAAATAAGCAAACATGCAATAAGTCATTTAACACAGAATCATCACCAAGATTAGAGGTCATATCAAAATGATTAAACATTGGTTCTTTTGCATTAATAGTTAATTCAATGGGTGCACTCAAAATTGTTGGTATTTCAGTTGTTTGATCACATGGCAAAGTCAAATTATCAACGTAGTCCTCTAAAATAGGTGGTGTGATCAAAGTAGTGGGTAGCTCATCAGATGGTGCATTCAAATTGACAAGGCATTCATCATTCTCATGTAGAGATGGAAGATCAGTACCTTTGTCATTACCTCTTATGATCAACTCAGATGATGTAGCCACTCTCGGGGGCGATGTGTCACATGGTGGAGGTGATGTAGTCCTGACAACAACGGATGTGGTTGTCATAGTATGCCTAGTAGTTGAAGGAACAATCATATCAACTCTTGGAATGTGCACCGTGCGCTTGTTCTCCTCGTGGCTAACATGTCGTTTTATTTCCTGTTCAGCTTTGCAAGCAAGATGAAACAAATGGTCCATAGGATAACACTCTTCATGAATTAGTATCTCTTGAATATCACGGCTTAATCCTCCCCAAAATCTATCCATAAAATCATCTTCACTTTCTTCTAAAGAGGAATGCAACAAGGTAGTTTGTAAATCATCATAATATTTTGTTACAGTTTCACTACCTTGTTTTAAGTGTTGCAACTTCTTAATCATGTCACGAGTATAATAAGCAGGGACAAAAGTATGTCGCATGGCAAGTTTCAAATCATCCCAAGTAGTAGGTATATAATCAGGGTGTAACCGACAATATTCACTCCACCAAACCAAAGCATAACCAGTGAAAGAACCAACCGCAACCTTAACCTTTTTATGTTCATCGAAATTATGGGAAGCAAATATATTTTTTATGTCGAACTCCCATTCAATATATAAAGCAGGTTTAAAACGGCCATTAAATGGTGGTATAGATACATTAACCTGATCATGTGCATTTGGATGTTTGTGCACCTCTCGTGACGGTTGTGGTATTTGCAAAGGTGGTGGCACGTCTCCCGCGATCGACAAAGCCCATGAATTGACTCTGTATCCTGTCATGATTAGTAGAACAAGAAACAAAACCCAAAAATAATGTTCCTATAACTACTAGGATGTGGTGGTAAAACGCTCACAGTAAAGCAAATATCAATGTCTTACAAGTTCTTACCATGCAGCAGGCGGTGATCGGCAACCAGCGGTGTCAAGTAACTCCGAATATTGAGTAAAGCGATTGCCAGGGGAGCGTACGTATACACGGTGTAGAAATATGTGGAGCTGGGTTGGCTATATATGGTAGCAAAAGATTAGCAATAATCAATTCAAAGATGCAATGTTGAATAAACGCTCAACGACGGTACTGTGCTGGTCCTAGGCTAGACCGGACTAGAGACGCGAGCCTAGAACACTAATGAGGTCACGGCGTAGCACAACTAGCATCAATGAAGGATACTAAGTAGCTCTTGACAGCAAGATATAAGTGAAGATCACAACAGTAGTGAAGATAATGAGGTGAAACAACAGCCAAGCAGGATATATCAACAACTTTGTCTCCAACTTTCCTCTGAAAAAGTTTGTGCCGATTTTTTTGTTTTTTTTTCTTCTCTCTTTTTTTTCCTCACACTTTTTTTTCTTTCTCTCCTTTTTTTTTCTCTGACTTTTTTTCCTTTTTTTTTCTCTCGTTTTTTTCTCTCTTTTTTCTCCCTCTTTCCAAAACAAACTAGATAAGATGCAGATTGGATCAAGTGAAGATGTGAACGATCTCAACTATTATTATGACAATGAATGGTGGGTAGCACGTGGTGGAAATTGATGGATGGGTGGTGGACAGCGGAAGAGATAATGATGCAGCGGTGGCGTGACTAATGTGAACAGAACTCGAAACTCTAAATGAACTAGACACTAAGACCAGCAACTCGACACGACGATGCAATCGATAATTCAACTATGCAATCAATGAAAAGAAAATTGCAACGGCTCAGACTGGCTTGGACCAAGGATGAATAGATCTAACTCTTTTTTGTGGCTTTTTCTTGGACAATAGGTAAGAAAGTAAATCTAATCTAGGAAAACTGGAAATTCTCACCGAGCAACCTGAAAACTGATACCACTTGATAGAGGCGAGGGTGTCCCGATCTTTCGATGAGATGATAACTATCGATTTGGTGGAGACGACTTTAACGATCCGACTACAAACGTGCACGATGTTGCGCCTTAGCAATCGCTAAACCAATCTCCTGAGGTTACTGACGATGCCGGAAGCACGGTCAGCCTGACCACGAAGGTCTATTCCTGCAAGCAATCGAAGAACGAGCAAGAATATGATAAAGCAATCTGAATATTGCAAATATATATGAGGTATTGATAATGGTGGGGATCCGTAAGCGGTCTTGGTCTGGTCGTTGGACACAAACGAAGTACACGAAGTTGCAATGGCTAACTTTTAACTAAACAAATCCCAAGGAAAAGCTACTAGATGGATCTACTTATATAGGAGCAAGGGGTGGCGGCCAAGGAGGTGGGAGGACGTCCCAAGGCAGCCTAAAACTAAATCTAGGTCGTACAAGGCCAATGGGCCCAAGTGGAGGTGATGTAACACCTTTGGACTTGTAGTTTGACTCGGATTCTGCTGCAGCATCAGATTGTTTCGTCCACAACTCAACGCTCCGGACGAATTTGAAGGTGATTCCAATTGGGTTGGAAAGTGCATGAAATCTAGTTTCCAACAAAAAAAGAATCACCCAATTCGGAGTCCGTATGAAAAACTTGTGTGCGTTTTGAGTCAGGTATGTCTGTGCAGTCCGAATCTGAATCCAGAACGTGAGAGACTTGGACTCTATCTTCGCTTGGGCCAAAAGTGACGTGAGAGAACTTTTTGGACAGCAAATAAACATCTCTTTCTTCCTTATCTTCATATGTGGATTGTACAAATGTCCCATACACCTGCAATTAGACAAAACACAAAAGTGTGTGAAGTATTTTTGTTCTGGATAACATAAATAGATTATTGAATAGTTTGCACTAGAAATCACCTGACAAATATGCATATATGCAATATTTTTGGTCATATCCAAGGTAGTCATGTCCTCATCACCGTGATACAAGAAAATAGGCACAACCACCATTATCTGCCAAGAGCGCACCTGCGGGGCCTGCACAGCGTTCTTCTTCTTCCATGGCATCAACAGGGCACACAAGTGATATTATTTGTCGTCGTTGTAAGGGAGGAGGTCATTATGCGAGAGAATGCAAATCTCCGTGTGTGATGATTGCTACCGCGGATGGTGGATATGAGTCTACTAGTGACTATGATGAGGAGACTTTGGCTCTTATTACACGTGAAGAACATGGTGGAGATGATTCTGATCATGAGACGCAATACATGGCTCCTGAAGACGCTGACAGGTATGAATGTTTAGTTGCTCAACGTGTTTTGAGTGTGTAGATCACACAAGCTGAGCAAAATCAGAGGCACAATTTGTTCCATACCAAGGGAGTTGTGAAGGAACGTTCTGTGCGCGTCATCATAGACGGAGGGAGCTGCAACAACTTGGCTAGCATGGAGATGGTGGAGAAGCTTTCTCTCACCACAAGACCACATCCACAACCTTACTACATCCAATGGTTAAACAACATCGGCAAGGTTAAGGTAACACGTACTGTTCGTGTGCATTTTAGTATATCTACATATGCTGATTGTGTTGATTGTGATGTGGTACCTATGCAAGCATGTTCCTTATTACTTGGTAGACCATGGCAATTTGATAAAAATTCTGTACACCATGGTAGAAACAATCACTATACTCTTGTTCATAAGGATAAAAATATTACTTTGCTTCCTATGACTCCTGATTCCATTTTGAAAGATGATATTAATAGAGCTAATAAAGCAAAACAGGAGACGAATAAGAGTGAAAATCAGATTGTGGCAAAAGAATTTGAGCAACAAATGAAGCCTAATAATAAACCATCTAGTGTTGCTTCTGAAATTAAATTGAAAAGTGCATGTTTATTTGCCAGCAAATCTGATATTGATGAGCTAGATTTCAGCAAATCTGTTTGCTATGCTTTTGTGTGCAAAGAGGCATTATTTTCATTCGAGGACGTGCCTTCCTCTTTGCCTCCTGCTGTCACTAACATTTTGCAGGAGTTCGCTGACGTCTTTCCACAAGACGTGCCACCGGGATTACCGCCTATTCGAGGGATTGAGCATCAGATTGACTTAATTCCCGGTGCTTCACTGCCAAACCGTGCACCATACCGTACCAATCCAGAGGAGACGAAGGAGATTATGCGCCAAGTACAAGAGCTTCTCGACAAAGGTTATATACGCGAATCCCTTAGTCCTTGTGCTGTTCCTATTATTCTAGTGCCGAAAAAGGATGGTACATCACGTATGTGTGTTGATTGTAGAGGCATTAATAATATTACTATTCATTATCGTCATCCTATTCCTAGGCTAGATGATATGCTTGATGAATTGAGTGGCTCTACAATATTCTCCAAAGTTGATTTGCATAGTGGCTACCATCAAATTCGTATGAAATTGGGAGATGAATGGAAAACAGCATTTAAAACTAAGTTTGGATTATATGAGTGGTTAGTCATGCCTTTTGGGTTAACTAATGCACCTAGTACTTTCATGAGATTAATGAACGAAGTTTTACGTGCTTTCATTGGACGATTTGTGGTAGTTTACTTTGATGACATACTGATTTATAGCAGATCTTTGGAAGAACATTTGGAACATTTACGTGCTGTTTTTATTGCTCTACGTGATGCACGTTTGTTTGGTAACCTTGGGAAGTGCACCTTTTGCACCGACCGAGTATCTTTTCTTGGCTATGTTGTTACTCCACAGGGAATTGAAGTTGACAAAGCCAAGATTGAAGCTATTGAGAGTTGGCCGCAGCCCAAAACGGTCACACAAGTGAGGAGTTTTCTTGGCCTCGCTGGATTCTATAGGCGTTTTGTGAGAGATTTCAGCACCATTGCTGCACCTCTCAACGAGCTTACGAAGAAGGATGTGCCTTTTGTTTGGGGTACCGCACAGGAAGAAGCCTTCACGGTATTGAAAGATAAGTTGACACATGCTCCTTTACTCCAACTTCCTGATTTTAATAAGACTTTTGAGCTTGAATGTGATGCTAGTGGAATTGGATTAGGAGGTGTGTTATTACAAGATGGCAAACCTGTTGCATACTTTTCTGAAAAATTGAGTGGGCCTTGTCTGAATTATTCTACTTATGATAAAGAATTATATGCTCTTGTTCGGACTTTAGAAACATGGCAACATTATTTATGGCCAAAGAATTTGTTATACATTCTGATCATGAATCTTTGAAACATATTAAAAGTCAAGCTAAACTGAATCGTAGACATGCTAAATGGGTTGAATTCATTGAGACTTTCCCTTATGTCATTAAACACAAGAAGGGAAAAGAAAATGTTATTGCTGATGCATTGTCTCGTCGCTATACTATGCTTTCACAACTTGACTTCAAAATATTTGGTTTGGAGACCATCAAAGATCAATATGTGCATGATGCTGATTTTAAAGATGTAATGCAGAATTGTAAAGAAGGAAGAATGTGGAACAAGTTTGTCGTTAACGATGGATTTGTGTTTCGTGCTAACAAGCTATGCATTCCAGCTAGCTCCGTTCGTCTTTTGTTGTTGCAGGAAGCGCATGGAGGAGGATTAATGGGACATTTTGGCCTGAAGAAGACGGAGGACGTACTTGCTACACATTTCTTTTGGCCAAAGATGAGACGGGATGTTGAGCGTTTTATTGCTCGATGCACTACATGTCAAAAAGCTAAGTCACGACTCAATCCTCATGGTTTATATATGCCTTTGCCTGTACCTAGTGTTCCTTGGGAGGATATATCTATGGACTTTGTTTTAGGTTTACCTCGAACAAAGAAGGGGAGGGATAGCATATTTGTTGTCGTGGATAGATTCTCGAAAATGGCACACTTTATACCATGTCATAAAAGCGATGATGCTGTTAATGTTGCTGATTTGTTCTTTCGTGAAATTATTCGCTTGCATGGTGTGCCAAATACTATTGTTTCAGATCGTGATACTAAATTTCTTAGCCACTTTTGGAGATGTTTATGGGCTAAGTTGGGGACTAAACTGCTTTTTAGTACTACTTGTCACCCCCAAACTGATGGACAAACTGAAGTAGTCAATAGAAAATGTGGGAGGAATGCTTGCCTCATATTGAATTTGCTTATAATCGTTCATTGCATTCTACTACTAAGATGTGCCCTTTTGAAGTTGTGTATGGTTTCCTACCTCGTGCACCTATTGATTTGTTGCCTCTTCCATCTTCGGAGAAGGTTAATTTTGATGCTAAACAACGTGCTGAATTGATTTTAAAAATGCATGAGTTAACTAAGGAAAACATTGAGCGTATGAATGCTAAATATAAACTTGCTGGAGATAAGGGTAGAAAACATGTTGTGTTTGCACCTGGAGATCTTGTTTGGTTACATTTGCGTAAGGATAGATTTCCTGATTTGCGCAAATCAAAGCTAATGCCACGTGCTGATGGTCCCTTTAAGGTGTTAGAGAAAATAAATGATAATGCATATAAACTTGAGCTGCCTGCAGATTTTGGGGTTAGTCCCACTTTTAACATTGCAGATTCGAAGCCTTATTTGGATGAGGAAGATGGACTTCCGTCGAGGACGACTTCATTTCAAGAAGGGGAGGATGATGAGGACATCAATACAATTGTTACACCCACAGCCCCTGCTGCTATACATACTGGACCAATTACTAGAGCTCGTGCACGCCAACTAAATTACCAGGTACTTTCGTTTCTTGGTAATGATTCTAATGTTCATGAGAATATGATGCTGCCTAAATTGGATACATTTGTTTTGCTTACAAATGAAGGGCCTAGCTTGGAGAAGGATGAACATTGGAGCAAGAACAAGCATGGAGATGATGGCATGCGCAAGGGGAACAAGAACGGAGTTACAAGTGATGATTTCAGGACTTTGAAGCCACCATAATGGGTGCATGAAGCCTTGGACGAAATATACAAGATGCCACTTCATAAATTTCGTCCCGAGGCTATTTTAGGTGTTGCGTCACCTTATTATTGGGCCAGGCCCATGTAATTTCGAAATACATAAGTATAGGCTATTTCTAGAGTCCGTATGTGTGGGGAAACAAGAGATAGGATTGATTTCGGACCCCTCCACCAAGGGCCACGAAATTCCCCCCTCTTCCTCCATATATACAGCCCTTAGGGCATCGTTTAGACTTTGGGTTTTGTTTAGATTAAAAGTTCGCCATAGCTGCAACTTCGCGTACTTCGTTTGTGTTCAACGACCAGACAAAGGCGTCACAGAACCCCACCTTGATCAATAAAGTTTTCATCTTATATTCGCAATATCCAGATTGCAATCTTAGTTTCTTGCTTGTTCTTCGTTTGCTCGCAGGAAACAGACCTTCGTGGTCAGGTTGATCGTGCTCCGGCGTGGTCAATAACCTCTCGGAGTTGGTTTAGCGATTGCTAAGGCGCGACGTCCTCGCACGTTCGTAGTCGGATCGTCAAAGTCGACTTCCACCAAAGCGAAATCCACCATCTCATCGAAAGACGAGACACCTTTGCCTCTATCACCTATGCAAGCATGTTCCTTATTACTTGGTAGACCATGGCAATTTGATAAAAATTCTGTACACCATGGTAGAAACAATCACTATACTCTTGTTCATAAGGATAAAAATATTACTTTGCTTCCTATGACTCCTGATTCCATTTTGAAAGATGATATTAATAGAGCTAATAAAGCAAAACAGGAGACGAATAAGAGTGAAAATCAGATTGTGGCAAAAGAATTTGAGCAACAAATGAAGCCTAATAATAAACCATCTAGTGTTGCTTCTGAAATTAAATTGAAAAGTGCATGTTTATTTGCCACCAAATCTGATATTGATGAGCTAGATTTCAGCAAATCTGTTTGCTATGCTTTTGTGTTCAAAGAGGCATTATTTTCATTCGAGGACGTGCCTTCCTCTTTGCCTCCTGCTGTCACTAACATTTTGCAGGAGTTCGCTGACGTCTTTCCACAAGACGTGCCACCGGGATTACCGCCTATTCGAGGGATTGAGCATCAGATTGACTTAATTCCCGGTGCTTCACTGCCAAACCGTGCACCATACCGTACCAATCCAGAGGAGACGAAGGAGATTATGCGTCAAGTACAAGAGCTTCTCGACAAAGGTTATATACGCGAATCCCTTAGTCCTTGTGTTGTTCCTATTATTCTAGTGCCGAAAAAGGATGGTACATCACGTATGTGTGTTGATTGTAGAGGCATTAATAATATTACTATTCGTTATTGTCATCCTATTCCTAGGCTAGATGATATGCTTGATGAATTGAGTGGCTCTACAATATTCTCCAAAGTTGATTTGCGTAGTGGATACCATCAAATTCGTATGAAATTGGGAGATGAATGGAAAACAACATTCAAAACTAAGTTTGGATTATATGAGTGGTTAGTCATGCCTTTTGGGTTAACTAATGCACCTAGTACTTTCATGAGATTAATGAACGAAGTTTTACGTGCTTTCATTGGACGATTTGTGGTAGTTTACTTTGATGACATAGTGATTTATAGCAGATCTTTGGAAGAACATTTGGAACATTTACGTGCTGTTTTTATTGCTCTACGTGATGCACGTTTGTTTGGTAACCTTGGGAAGTGCACCTTTTGCACCGACCGAGTATCTTTTCTTGGCTATGTTGTTACTCCACAGGGAATTGAAGTTGATAAAGCCAAGATTGAAGCTATTGAGAGTTGGCCGCAACCCAAAACGGTCACACAAGTGAGGAGTTTTCTTGGCCTCGCTGGATTCTATAGGCGTTTTGTGAGAGATTTCAGCACCATTGCTGCACCTCTCAATGAGCTTACAAAGAAAGAAGTGCCTTTTCTTTGGGGTACCGCACAGGAAGAAGCCTTCTCGGTGTTGAAAGATAAGTTGACACATGCTCCTTTACTCCAACTTTCTGATTTTAATAAGACTTTTGAGCTTGAATGTGATGCTAGTGGAATTGGATTAGGAGGTGTAACAATGGTATTGATGTCCTCATCAGGTGTGTTATTACAAGATGGCAAACCTGTTGCATACTTTTCTGAAAAATTGAGTGGGCCTAGTCTGAATTATTCTACTTATGATAAAGAATTATATGCTCTTGTTCGGACTTTAGAAACATGGCAACATTATTTATGGCCCAAAGAATTTGTTATACATTCTGATCATGAATCTTTGAAACATATTAAAAGTCAAGCTAAACTGAATCGTAGACATGCTAAATGGGTTGAATTCATTGAGACTTTTCCTTATGTCATTAAACACAAGAAGGGAAAAGAAAATGTTATTGCTGATGCATTGTCTCGCCGCTATACTATGCTTTCACAACTTGACTTCAAAATATTTGGTTTGGAGACCATCAAAGATCAATATGTGCATGATGCTGATTTTAAAGATGTAATGCAGAATTGTAAAGAAGGAAGAATGTGGAACAAGTTCGTCGTTAATGATGGATTTGTGTTTCGTGCTAACAAGCTATGCATTCCAGCTAGCTCCGTTCGTCTTTTGTTGTTGTAGGAGGCGCATGGAGGAGGATTAATGGGACACTTTGGCGTGAGGAAGACGGAGGACGTACTTGCTACACATTTCTTTTGGCCAAAGATGAGACGGGATGTTGAGCGTTTTATTGCTCGCTGCACTACATGTCAAAAAGCTAAGTCACGACTCAATCCTCATGGTTTATATATGCCTTTGCCTGTACCTAGTGTTCCTTGGGAGGATATATCTATGGACTTTGTTTTAGGTTTACCTCGAACAAAGAAGGGGAGGGATAGCATATTTGTTGTCGTGGATAGATTCTCGAAAATGGCACACTTTATACCATGTCATAAAAGCGATGATGCTGTTAATGTTGCTGATTTGTTCTTTCGTGAAATTATTCGCTTGCATGGTGTGCCAAATACTATTGTTTCAGATCGTGATACTAAATTTCTTAGCCACTTTTGGAGATGTTTTTGGGCTAAGTTGGGGACTAAACTGCTTTTTAGTACTACTTGTCACCCCCAAACTGATGGACAAACTGAAGTAGTCAATAGAACGTTGTCTACTATGCTTAGGGCTGTTTTGAAGAATAATAAGAAAATGTGGGAGGAATGCTTGCCTCATATTGAATTTGCTTATAATCGTTCATTGCATTCTACTACTAAGATGTGCCCTTTTGAAGTTGTGTATGGTTTCCTACCTCGTGCACCTATTGATTTGTTGCCTCTTCCATCTTCGGAGAAGGTTAATTTTGATGCTAAACAACGTGCTGAATTGATTTTAAAAATGCATGAGTTAACTAAGGAAAACATTGAGCGCATGAATGCTAAATATAAACTTGCTGGAGATAAGGGTAGAAAACATGTTGTGTTTGCACCTGGAGATCTTGTTTGGTTACATTTGCCTGCTGTCACTAACATTTTGCAGGAGTTCGCTGACGTCTTTCCACAAGACGTGCCACCGGGATTACCGCCTATTCGAGGGATTGAGCATCAGATTGACTTAATTCCCGGTGCTTCACTGCCAAACCGTGCACCATACCGTACCAATCCAGAGGAGACGAAGGAGATTATGCGCCAAGTACAAGAGCTTCTCGACAAAGGTTATATACGCGAATCCCTTAGTCCTTGTGCTGTTCCTATTATTCTAGTGCCGAAAAAGGATGGTACATCACGTATGTGTGTTGATTGTAGAGGCATTAATAATATTAATATTCGTTATCGTCATCCTATTCCTAGGCTAGATGATATGCTTGATGAATTGAGTGGCTCTACAATATTCTCCAAAGTTGATTTGCGTAGTGGCTACCATCAAATTCGTATGAAATTGGGAGATGAATGGAAAACAGCATTTAAAACTAAGTTTGGATTATATGAGTGGTTAGTCATGCCTTTTGGGTTAACTAATGCACCTAGTACTTTCATGAGATTAATGAACGAAGTTTTACGTGCTTTCATTGGACGATTTGTGGTAGTTTACTTTGATGACATACTGATTTATAGCAGATCTTTGGAAGAACATTTGGAACATTTACGTGCTGTTTTTATTGCTCTATGTGATGCACGTTTGTTTGGTAACCTTGGGAAGTGCACTTTTTGCACCGACCGAGTATCTATTCTTGGCTATGTTGTTACTCCACAGGGAATTGAAGTTGACAAAGCCAAGATTGAAGCTATTGAGAGTTGGCCGCAGCCCAAAACGGTCACACAAGTGAGGAGTTTTCTTGGCCTCGCTGGATTCTATAGGCGTTTTGTGAGAGATTTCAGCACCATTGCTGCACCTCTCAACGAGCTTACAAAGAAGGATGTGCCTTTTGTTTGGGGTACCGCACAGGAAGAAGCCTTCACGGTATTGAAAGATACGTTGACACATGCTCCTTTACTCCAACTTCCTGATTTTAATAAGACTTTTGAGCTTGAATGTGATGCTAGTGGAATTGGATTAGGAGGTGTGTTATTACAAGATGGCAAACCTGTTGCATACTTTTCTGAAAAATTGAGTGGGCCTAGTCTGAATTATTCTACTTATGATAAAGAATTATATGCTCTTGTTCGGACTTTAGAAACATGGCAACATTATTTATGGCCCAAAGAATTTGTTATTCATTCTGATCATGAATCTTTGAAACATATTAAAAGTCAAGCTAAACTGAATCGTAGACATGCTAAATGGGTTGAATTCATTGAGACTTTCCCTTATGTCATTAAACACAAGAAGGGAAAAGAAAATGTTATTGCTGATGCATTGTCTCGTCGCTATACTATGCTTTCACAACTTGACTTCAAAATATTTGGTTTGGAGACCATCAAAGATCAATATGTGCATGATGCTGATTTTAAAGATGTAATGCAGAATTGTAAAGAAGGAAGAATGTGGAACAAGTTTGTCGTTAACGATGGATTTGTGTTTCGTGCTAACAAGCTATGCATTCCAGCTAGCTCCGTTCGTCTTTTGTTGTTGCAGGAGGCGCATGGAGGAGGATTAATGGGACACTTTGGCGTGAAGAAGACGGAGGACGTACTTGCTACACATTTCTTTTGGCCAAAGATGAGACGGGATGTTGAGCATTTTATTGCTCGATGCACTACATGTCAAAAAGCTGTCACGACTCAATCCTCATGGTTTATATATGCCTTTGCCTGTACCTAGTGTTCCTTGGGAGGATATATCTATGGACTTTGTTTTAGGTTTACCTCGAACAAAGAAGGGGAGGGATAGCATATTTGTTGTCGTGGATAGATTCTCGAAAATGGCACACTTTATACCATGTCATAAAAGCGATGATGCTGTTAATGTTGCTGATTTGTTCTTTCGTGAAATTATTCGCTTGCATGGTGTGCCAAATACTATTGTTTCAGATCGTGATACTAAATTTCTTAGCCACTTTTGGAGATGTTTATGGGCTAAGTTGGGGACTAAACTGCTTTTTAGTACTACTTGTCACCCCCAAACTGATGGACAAACTGAAGTAGTCAATAGAAGGTTGTCTACTATGCTTAGGGCTGTTTTGAAGAATAATAAGAAAATGTGGGAGGAATGCTTGCCTCATATTGAATTTGCTTATAATCGTTCATTGCATTCTACTACTAAGATGTGCCCTTTTGAAGTTGTGTATGGTTTCCTACCTCGTGCACCTATTGATTTGTTGCCTCTTCCATCTTCGGAGAAGGTTAATTTTGATGCTAAACAACGTGCTGAATTGATTTTAAAAATGCATGAGTTAACTAAGGAAAACATTGAGCGTATGAATGCTAAATATAAACTTGCTGGAGATAAGGGTAGAAAACATGTTGTGTTTGCACCTGGAGATCTTGTTTGGTTACATTTGCGTAAGGATAGATTTCCTGATTTGCGCAAATCAAAGCTAATGCCACGTGCTGATGGTCCCTTTAAGGTGTTAGAGAAAATAAATGATAATGCGTATAAACTTGAGCTGCCTGCAGATTTTGGGGTTAGTCCCACTTTTAACATTGCAGATTTGAAGCCTTATTTGGGTGAGGAAGATGAGTTTCCGTCGAGGATGACTTCATTTCAAGAAGGGGAGGATGATGAGGACATCAATACCATTGTTACACCCACAGCCCCTACTGCTACATATACGGGACCAATTACTAGAGCTCGCGCACGCCAATTAAATTATCAGGTACTTCCGTTTCTTGATAATGATTCTAATGTTCATGAGAATATGATGCTGCCTAAATTGGATACATTTGTTTTGCTTACAAATGAAGGGCCTAGCTTGGAGAAGGATGAACATTGGAGCAAGAACAAGCATGGAGATGATGCCATGCGCAAGGGGAACAAGAACGGAGTTACAAGTGATGATTTCAGGACTTTGAAGCCACCATAATGGGTGCATGAAGCCATGGACGAAATATACAAGATGCCACTTCATAAATTTCGTCCCGAGGCTATTATAGGTGCTGCGTCACCTTTTTATTGGGCCAGGCCCATGTAATTTCGAAATACATAAGTATAGGCTATTTTTAGAGTCCGTATGTGTGGGGAAACAAGAGATAGGGTTGATTTCGGACCCCTCCACCAAGGGCCACGAAATTCCCCCTCTCTTCCTCCATATATACAGCCCTTAGGGCACCGTTTAGACTTTGGGGTTTTGTTTAGATTAAAAGTTCACCATAGCTGCAACTTCGCGTACTTCGTTTGTGTTCAACGACCAGACAAAGGCGACACAGAACCCCACCTTGATCAATAAAGCTTTCATCTTATATTCGCAATATCCAGATTGCAATCTTAGTTTCTTGCTTTTTCTTCGTTTCCTCGTAGGAAACAGACCCTCGTGGTCAGGTTGATCATGCTCCGGCGTGGTCAATAACCTCTCGGAGTTGGTTTAGCGATTGCTAAGGCGCGACGTCCTCGCACGTTCGTAGTCAGATCGTCAAAGTCGACTTCCACCAAAGCGATATCCATCATCTCATCGAAAGACAGGACACCTTGGCCTCTATCACCATGTCCGGCCTGCGACAAGAGGCGCAGAAAAAACATCTGGGGGCAGATATTGATAATAAATAAAAGTCATCTTTTTTTCACCGACCGAATATTCTCTTAAGAACGCTAGCTTTTGGCTTCACCCAGTCTGAGGTACACGTCCGGCTGACCCGGCGGTAACAATCGCAGAGGTGCTCCCCTTATGCCCTAGCCGAATTAACGGGAACATAGGGCATAAATACAAGAGCTAGGCAACCCAGCTTGGCCAAAACTTAAGTCATATCGATGCATATAATGGTGAAAAAAGGTACATGCGGAAGTATAACGCATGTGTTGGGCGTGACGCCTAGGTAAATAATTTAAGCTTCTGTGAAAGAAGCCCCCAGGTGTAGAGAGTGCGGCTAGCACATCTGTTATGTACAAGTGAGGCACAAGGTGACCTTTGAAGGCCTAGAGGAATAAAAGAAAGAAAGGGAAACAAGACAGAAGACGCATATGTAGAAAATGGACAAAGGAAGGGGACTAACATAAAGTCCGGTGCTAGGCGTAGAATCTTCAGAGCCTGGCTGCGTTCCATGGGTTCGACTCGAGTAGACTAGTCGATGCATCCCGCAGTCGGTACGCTCCGCCGGTCAGAACTTGATCGATGATGAAGGGACCTTCCCATTTGGGCTCTAGCTTGTTCTTTTTCTTATCCGGCAGCCGGAGAACTAGTTCGCCAATGTTATAAGTTTTGGCTCGTACTTCTCTGTTTTGGTATCTGCGAGCCTATTGCTGGTAAAATGCGGAACGGGCTTTGGCTACGTTGCGCTCTTCCTCCAAGGTGTCTAGACTGTCCTGCCGATCGAGCTCGGCTTCTCTTTCTTCGTACATGCACACTCGAGGTGAGTCATGAATTATTTCACAGGGCAAGACTACCTCTGCGCCGTACACCATGAAAAATGGTGTGTATCTAGTACTACGATTCGGCATGGTCCGCAGCCCCTAGAGTACGGAGTCGAGCTCCTCTACCTAGTGCGTGTCAGACTCTGTTAAGGATCGCACTAGTCTGGGTTTAATGCCGCTCATTATAAGACCGTTTGCTCGTTCTACTTGACCGTTGGTTTGTGGGTGGTAAACTGAAGCATAATCGAGCTTGATGCCCATTTTGCTGCACCAGAGTTTTACCTCGTCGGCTGTGAAGTTCGTGCCGTTGTCGGTGATGATGCTGTGGGGGACGCCATAGCGATGCACAACCCCAGATATGAAATCTATAACCAGTCCGGATTCGGCTGTTTTAACCGGTTTGGCCTCTATCCATTTGGTGAATTTATCCACCATGACCAATAAGTATTTTTTCTTGTGGGTTCCACCTTTAAGGGGTCCATCCATGTCAAGCCCCCAGACCGCAAAGGGCCATGTAATGGGGATTGTTCGGAGGGCGGTGGGTGGCATATGGCTTTGATTTGCAAAGAGCTGGCAACCGGCGCAACGCTGGACTAAGTCCTGTGCGTCTGCCCGGGCCGTTGGCCAATAGAATCATGTACAGAAGGCCTTGCTCACAAGAGCTCGGGCTGCAGCGTGATGACCGCCGAGTCCGGCATGAATTTCTGCCAAAAGGTTCCATCCTTCCTCTTCGGAGATGCACCGTTGAAGGACTCCGGTAGTGCTTTTTTTGTACAATTCTCCCTCGTGGACCCTGTAGGCCTTTGATCGCCACACTATGCAGCGTGCCTCATTTTGGTCCTCCGGGAGTTCCTGTCTAGTTAAGTAGGCCAGAAATGGTTCTGTCCACGGGGCAATAATGGCCATTATTTCGTGGGCTGATTGTGTTATTTCGGTGGCAGAGCCTCCGATTGTGTCAGAGAGTTCGGTATCGGGTATTTTGGCCAGGTCTGGACTGTTGTTACCGGTGTCCCCTTCCCATGATACGGATGGCTTGAAAAGCCTTTCCAAAAAAATGTTGGGAGGGACCGCGTTGCGTTTGGCGCCAATGCGGGCGAGGATATCCGCCGCCTGATTGTTTTCCCGGGCCACATGGTGAAATTTGAGCCCTTCGAACCAAGCTGACATTTTTAGGATGGCATTGCGTTAAGCGGCCATTTTTGGATCCTTGGCATCAAAGTCTCCATTTATTTGGGATATCGCGAGGTTTGAATCCCCGCGCACCTCTAGGCGTTGAATGCCCATGGATACTGCCATCCGGAGACCATGTAGAAGGGCCTCATATTCGGCTGCGTTGTTGGAGTCCGTATACATTATCTGTAATACGTATTGAATGGTGTCTCCTGTTGGGGATGTCAAAACGACGCCAGCCCCCAGACCAGCCAACATTTTGGAGCCGTCGAAGTGCATGATCCAGTTTGAATATGTGTCGTACTCTTTGGGGAGTTCGGCTTCCGTCCATTCAGTGACGAAGTCAGCCAAAACTTGCGATTTAATAGCTCATCGTGGCTTGTAAGTTATGTGGAACGGGAGGTGCTCAATGGCCCATTTGGCAATCCGGCCCGTCGCGTCGCGGTTGTTTATAATATCGTTAAGTGGTACTTCCGAGGCCACCGTTATCAAACACTCTTGAAAGTAGTGTCGCAGCTTCCGGGATGCCATGAATATCGCGTACACTATCTTTTGATAATGCAGGTACCATGATTTGCATGGAGTAAGGACAGTGGACACGTAGTAAACCGGCTTTTGAAGGGGAAATTTGTGTCCGTCCACTTCTCGCTCAATGACAAGCACTGCGCTTACTACTTGATGAGTTGCCGCAATGTATAATAGCATTGGTTCGCCAATGTTTGGCGCGGCCAGGACTGGGTTTGTTGCTAATATGGCCTTTATTTCATTGAGTCCGGCCGTGGAGGCGTCCGTCCTCTCGAAGTGTTCGGTGCACCAGAGGAGGCGATAAAGGGGTAATGCCTTTTCTCCCAGGCGGGAGATAAAGCGGCTTAGAGCCGCCACGCATCCTGATAAAGGCAAAGGTGTCCCGTCTTTCGATGAGATGATGGATATCGCTTTGGTGGCAGTCGACTTTGACGATCCGACTACGAACGTGCGAGGACGTCGCGCCTTAGCAATCGCTAAACCAACTCCGAGAGGTTATTGACCACGCCGGAGCACGATCAACCTGACCACGAGGGTCTGTTTCCTGCGAGCAAACGAAGAACAAGCAAGAAACTAAGATTGCAATCTGGATATTGCGAATATAAGATGAAAGCTTTATTGATCAAGGTGGGGTTCTGTGACGCCTTTGTCTGGTCGTTGAACACAAACGAAGTACGCGAAGTTGCAGCTATGGCGAACTTTTAATCTAAACAAAAACCCAAAATCTAAACGGTGCCCTAAGGGTTGTATATATGGAGGAAGAGAGGGGAATTTCGTGGCCCTTGGTGGAGGGGTCCGAAATCAACCCTATCTCTTGTTTCCCCACACATACGGACTCTAAAAATAGTCTATACTTATGTATTTCGAAATTACATGGGCCTGGCCCAATAAAAAGGTGACGCAGCACCTATAATAGCCTCGGGACGAAATTTATGAAGTGGCATCTTGTATATTTCGTCCAAGGCTTCATGCACCCATTATGGTGGCTTCAAAGTCCTGAAATCATCACTTGTAACTCCGTTCTTGTTCCCCTTGCGCATGGCATCATCTCCATGCTTGTTCTTGCTCCAATGTTCATCCTTCTCCAAGCTAGGCCCTTCATTTGTAAGCAAAACAAATGTATCCAATTTAGGCAGCATCATATTCTCATGAACATTAGAATCATTACCAAGAAACGAAAGTACCTGATAATTTAATTGGCGTGCGCGAGCTCTAGTAATTGGTCCCGTATATGTAGCAGTAGGGGCTGTGGGTGTAACAATGGTATTGATGTCCTCATCACATCCAGTTAATTTTTGTGTTTGTTTAAGGTCTGTTGGGGTAGCCAACTGTGATAACGCTCGAATTTTGGCCGGATTGGCTTCAATACCTCTACTAGAGGCAATGAATCCCAGGAGCTTTTCTGCTGGTACGCCAAAAACGCATTTTTCCGGATTGAGCTTGATGTCATATGTTCGGAGGTTGTCGAATGTGAGCCTCAAGTCATCTACTAGAGTTTCGACATGCTTGGTTTTAACGACCACGTCATCCACGTATGCCTCCACTGTTTTGCCGATCTGGTTTGCCAGGCATGTCTGAATCATGCGCTGATATGTTGCACCGACGTTTTTTAGCCCGAAGGGCATTGTGTTGAAGCAGAATGGGCCGTATGGTGTGATGAATACCGTTGCGGCTTGGTCTGGCTCTGCCATTTTGATTTTATGGTAGCCGGAGTATGCGTTGAGGAAACACAACGAGTCATGTCCTGCGGTAGCATCGATGATTTGATCGATGCGGGGGAGGGGGAAGGGATCCTTTGGGCAGGCCTTATTGAGGTCCTTAAAATCGACGCACAAGCGCCAGGATTTGTCCTTCTTTGGTACCATCACCAGGTTTGCTAGTCAGTCAGGATGTTTTATATCTCTGATGAATCCGGCTCCAATAGCTTGGCTAGTTCCTCTCCCATGGCTTGTCTTTTAGGCTCGGAGAAACGTCAAAGAGCCTGTTTGACTGGCTTGAATCCTTTTAGGATATTCAGGCTGTGTTCGGCCAGCCTGCGTGGGATTCCTGGCATGTTTGAAGGGTGCCAGGCAAAAATGTCCCAGTTCTCGCGTAGGAATTCTCGCAGTGCGGTGTCGACATCAGGGTTTAATTGTGTCCCGATGGAAGCCGTTTTTGTAGGGTCCGTTGGATGGACTTGGAATTTGACTATTTCGTCCACCAGTTTAAAGGAGGTGGACTTGGATCTTTTATCGAGTATCACGTCATCCTTGTTCACCGTGGAGCGCAGCGCAGTTAGTTCTTCGGCCGCTAGGACTTCGGATAGTGCCTCAAGGGCCAGTGCAGCTGTCTTATTTTCGGCGCCGAGTGCTATGTCCGGATCACTAACAAGAGTGATGATTCCGTTGGGCCCAGGCATTTTGAGCTTCATGTACCCGTAATGGGGTATGGCTTGGAAGATTGTAAACGCCTCCCGCCCTAATAGAGCGTGGTATCCGCTGCTGAACGGGGCCACTTGGAATGTAATTTCTTCGGACCTGTAATTATCCGGCGTGCCAAACACCACATCTAGTGTGATTTTTCCAACGCAGCGCGCTTCCTGACTGGGGATGATTCCTCTAAAGTTGTGCTGCTTTGCTTAATGCGGCTCCAGTCTATTTCCATCTTTTGAATAGTTTCCTCATAAATGAGGTTTAATCCGCTGCCGCCGTCCATGAGTACCTTGGTGAGTCGAAAGCCGTCCACGATTGGACTGAGGACCAGTGCGGCTTGTACTCGGGCTGTTCGGAATTTAGGTTCGTCACTGGCATTGAAGGTAATAGCCGTGTCGTTCCAAGGATTTGTTTCTGCTATGTGGCAGATTTCGGATGTGCTGCGAAGTGTTCGCTTCCGTCTATTATTTGACGTGAAGGTCTCAAAGACCGTTAAGACCGTATTGTTGTCCTCGGGGTGGTGCTCTGTGGTTTTTGGGAGGAGTAGATCCTCACCACTTTTGGCCACCTGCCGGAATATCCAGCATGCTCTAAGGCTGTACGTTGGTGTCGCATCCGCTGTACTATGAATTTTGCATGGTCCGTTGAGCCATCCCTCCAGTACGGTTCCTTGCCCCGTAGAGGGCTTTTGCTTTTTGGTAGTTAACCCAGGTGTATTGTGATAGTGCACCCTTTTATTTCGGACTGGGCTTGTATTCAGGGTCGGATTATCCCAAAATTTTATTTCGGTTTTCCAGGCGCTTTCCATCGCACAGTACTTTCGTACTATGGACACCAAGTCGGCAAAGCGTGTAATTTCGCGATTGATGAGGACATGACTACCTTGGATATGACAAAAAATATTGCATATATGCATATTTGTCAGGTGATTTCTAGTGCAAACTATTCAATAATCTATTTATGTTATCCAGAACAAAAATACTTCACACACTTTTGTGTTTTGTCTAATTGCAGGTGTATGGGACATTTGTACAATCCACATATGAAGATAAGGAAGAAAGAGATGTTTATTTGCTGTCCAAAAAGTTCTCTCACGTCACTTTTGGCCCAAGAGAAGATAGAGTCCAAGTCTCTCACGTTCTGGATTCAGATTCGGACTGCACAGACACACCTGACTCAAAACACACACAAGTTTTTCATACGGACTCCAAATTGGGTGATTCTTTTTTTGTTGGAAACTAGATTTCGTGCACTTTCCAACCCAATTGGAATCACCTTCAAATTCGTCCGGAGCGTTGAGTTGTGGACGAAACAATCTGATGCTGCAGCAGAATCCGAGTCAAACTACAAGTCCAAAGGTGTTACATCACCTCCACTTGGGCCCATTGGCCTTGTACGACCTAGATTTAGTTTTAGGCTGCCTTGGGACGTCCTCCCACCTCCTTGGCCGCCACCCCTTGCTCCTATATAAGTAGATCCATCTAGTAGCTTTTTGGCTGGGGATTTGTTTAGTTAAAAGTTAGCCATTGCAACTTCGTGTACTTCGTTTGTGTCCAACGACCAGACCAAGACCGCTTACGGATCCCCACCATTATCAATACTTCATATATATTCGCAATATTCAGATTGCTTTATCATATTCTTGCTCGTTCTTCGATTGCTTGCAGGAATAGACCTTCGTGGTCAGGTTGATTGTGCTCCGGCGTGGTCAGTAACCTCTTGGAGTTGGTTTAGCGATTGCTAAGGCGCAACGCCGTGCATGTTTGTAGTCGGATTGTCAAAGTCGTCTCCACCAAATCGATAGTTATCATCTCATCGAAAGATCGGGACACCCCGCCTCTATCAAGTGGTATCAGTTTTCAGGTTGCTCGGTGAGATTTTACAGTTTTTCATAGTTTAGATCGCATCTGTCATTCATACCTATAGTTCATGAAAAAGCCACAAAAAAAGTTAGATCTGTTCATCCTTTATCCAAGCCAGTCTGAGCCTTTGCAATTTTTCTATTCGTTGCTTGCATAGTTGAATTATCGGTTGCATCGTCGTGTCAGTTGCTGGTCTTAGTGTCTAGTTCCTTTAGAGTTTCGAGTTCTGTTCACATTAGTCACGCCGCCGCTGCATCATTATCCCTTCCGCTGTCCACCATCCCATCTATTAATTTCCACCACGTGCTACCCACCATTCATTGTCATAATAATAGTTGAGATCGTTCACATCTTCACTTGATCCAATCTGCATCTTATCTAGTTTGTTTTGGAAAGAGGGAGAAAAAAAGAGAGAAAAAAACGAGAGAAAAAAAGGAAAAAAAGTCAGAGAAAAAAAAGGAGAGAAAGAAAAAAAAAGTGAGGAAAAAAAAGAGAGAAGAAAAAAAAACAAAAAAATCGGCACAAACTTTTTCAGAGGAAAGTTGGAGACAAAGTTGTTGATATATCCTGATTGGCTGTTGTTTCACCTTATTATCTTCACTACTGTTGTGATCTTCACTTATATCTTGCTGTGAAGAGCTACTTAGTATCCTTCATTGATGCTAGTTGTGCTACGCCGTGACCTCATTAGTGTTCTAGGCTCGCGTCTCTAGTCCGGTCTAGCCTAGGACCAGCACAGTACCGTCGTTGAGCGTTTATTCAACATTGCATCTTTGAATTGATTATTGCTAATCTTTTGCTACCATATATAGCCAACCCAGCTCCACATATTTCTACACCGTGTATACGTATGCTCCCCTGGCAATCGCTTTACTCAATATTCGGAGTTACTTGACACCGCTGGTTGCCGATCACCGCCTGCTGCATGGTAAGAACTTGTAAGACATTGATATTTGCTTTACTGTGAGCGTTTTACCACCACATCCTAGTAGTTATAGGAACATTATTTTTGGGTTTTGTTTCTTGTTCTACTAATCATGACAGGATCCAGAGTCAATTCATGGGCTTTGTCAATCGCGGGAGACGTGCCACCACCTTTGCAAATACCACAACCGTCACGAGAGGTGCACAAACATCCAAATGCACATGATCAGGTTAATGTATCTATACCACCATTTAATGGCCGTTTTAAACCTGCTTTATATATTGAATGGGAGTTCGACATAAAAAATATATTTGCTTCCCATAATTTCGATGAACATAAAAAGGTTAAGGTTGCGGTTGGTTCTTTCACTGGTTATGCTTTGGTTTGGTGGAGTGAATATTGTTGGTTACACCCTGATTATATACCTACTACTTGGGATGATTTGAAACTTGCCATGCGACATACTTTCGTCCCTACTTATTATACTCGTGACATGATTAAGAAGTTGCAACACTTAAAACAAGGTAGTGAAACTGTAACAAAATATTATGATGATTTACAAACTACCTTGTTGCATTCCTCTTTAGAAAAAAGTGAAGATGATTTTATGGATAGATTTTGGGGAGGATTAAACCGTGATATTCAAGAGATACTAATTCATGAAGAGTGTTATCCTATGGACCATTTGTTTCATCTTGCTTGCAAAGCTGAACAGGAAATAAAACGACGCGTTGGCCACGAGGAGAACAAGTGCACGGTGCACATGCCAAGAGTTGATATGATTGTTCCTTCAACTACTAGGCATACTATGACAACCACATCCGTTGTTGTCAGGACTACATCACCTCCACCATGTGACACATCGCCCCCGAGAGTGGCTACATCATCTGAGTTGATCATAAGAGGTAATGACAAAGGTACTGATCTTCCATCTCTACATGAGAATGATGAATGCCTTGTCAATTTGAATGCACCATCTGATGAGCTATCCACTACTTTGATCACACCACCTATTTTAGAGGACTACGTTGATAATTTGACTTTGCCATGTGATCAAACAACTGAAATACCAACAATTTTGAGTGCACCCATTGAATTAACTATTGATGCAAAAGAACCAATGTTTAATCATTTTGATATGACCTCTAATCTTGGTGATGATTCTATGTTGAATGACTTATTGCATGTTTGCTTATTTAAGCATGTTGTAGCATGTAAATTTGATGCAAGTAAGGTTTATTCACCAATGTTGGGATGGTTTAATGATGAACATTGTCAATCTTTTGAAATGAATAAGAGCTTCACTTATATGTGCAAACTGAGTTGCAATATTTTCATGCCTTCTACTTCTTGTGCTAATTTTTTGGCTTTAGATTTTATGAACTATGCAAGTTACTCATCTATTCATGTGTCATATATGCAAAAATCAAGGGAAGTAAAAATGGATGACATATACATATACAACATGTACACCTTGTCTCTTTTGTTAGCCACATTTCAGATTAAGCAATGCCGAGGACGGCTTTATTTTCAAGAAGGGGAGGATGATGAGGACATGACTACCTTGGATATGACCAAAAATATTGCATATATGCATATTTGTCAGGTGATTTCTAGTGCAAACTATTCAATAATCTATTTATGTTATCCAGAACAAAAGTACTTCACACACTTTTGTGTTTTGTCTAATTGCAGGTGTATGGGACATTTGTACAATCCACATATGAAGATAAGGAAGAAAGAGATGTTTATTTGCTGTCCAAAAAGTTCTCTCACGTCACTTTTGGCCCAAGAGAAGATAGAGTCCAAGTCTCTCACGTTCTGGATTCAGATTCGGACTGCACAGACATACCTGACTCAAAACGCACACAAGTTTTTCATACGGACTCCGAATTGGGTGATTCTTATTTTGTTGGAAACTAGATTTCGTGCACTTTCCAACCCAATTGGAATCACCTTCAAATTCGTCCGGAGCGTTGAGTTGTGGACGAAACAATCTGATGCTGCAGCAGAATCCGAGTCAAACTACAAGTCCAAAGGTGTTACATCACCTCCACTTGGGCCCATTGGCCTTGTACGACCTAGATTTAGTTTTAGGCTGCCTTGGGACGTCCTCCCACCTCCTTGGCCGCCACCCCTTGCTCCTATATAAGTAGATCCATCTAGTAGCTTTTTGCTGGGGATTTGTTTAGTTAAAAGTTAGCCATTGCAACTTCGTGTACTTCGTTTGTGTCCAACGACCAGACCAAGACCGCTTACGGATCCCCACCTTTATCAATACTTCATATATACTCGCAATATTCAGATTGCTTTTATCATATTCTTGCTTGTTCTTCGATTGCTTGCAGGAATAGACCTTCGTGGTCAGGTTGATTGTGCTCCGGCGTGGTCAATAACCTCTCGGAGTTGGTTTAGCGATTGCTAAGGCACAACGTCGTTGCACGTTTGTAGTCGGATCGTCAAAGTCGTCTCCACCAAATCGATAGTTATCATCTCATCGAAAGATCGGGACACCCCGCCTCTATCAAGTGGTATCAGTTTTCAGGTTGCTCGGTGAGATTTTACAGTTTTTCATAGTTTAGATCGCATCTGTCATTCATACCTATAGTTCATGAAAAAGCCACAAAAAAAGTTAGATCTGTTCATCCTTTATCCAAGCCAGTCTGAGCCTTTGCAATTTTCTATTCGTTGCTTGCATAGTTGAATTATCGGTTGCATCGTCGTGTCAGTTGCTGGTCTTAGTGTCTAGTTCCTTTAGAGTTTCGAGTTCTGTTCACATTAGTCACGCCGCCGCTGCATCATTATCCCTTCCGCTGTCCACCATCCCATCTATTAATTTCCACCACGTGCTACGCGCTGTTCATTGTCATAATCATAGTTGAGGTCATTCACATCTTTGCCTGATCCAATCTGCATCTTATCTAGTTTGTCTTGGAAAGAGGGAGAAAAAAAAAGAGAAAAAAGAGAGAAAAAAAGGAAAGAAAAAAAAAGAAAAAGAGAGAGAAGAAAAAGAAAAAAAAGCGTGAGGAAAAAAAAGAGAGAAGAAGAAAAAAATCGGATCTATCTAAAATCAATCTCGTACCTGAATTCGGATTAGAATCTGTTTTGCGCACTGTTCAGTAAAACAGGTGTATCTTCCTCAGATGAAGTCCGTTTTGGCTCCGTGAGTACTCAAATTGAAGCTAGCGACGAGCCGCATGTAAATAGTTGCAGAAGCTAGTTCAATATTTGACACCTCAAAATCGTCTTCTAAATAGGTCTTTTTGCTCTCCGAAGTTCGTGAACACAACTTGTTCCAATTTTTCAGGCCAGTTTTAAAATTCTTTAACTCCTCATATCAATTCAGAATTGAGTGATTCTTTTTGCATTGGAAAGCTTGAGTTAGTAGCAAACTTTTCAAGAGGAAAGTTGAAGAGAGAGTTTTTATATATCCTGCTTGGCAGTTGTTTTTCATCATTATCTTCACTGCCGTTGTGATCTTCACTTATATCTTGCTGTCAAGAGCTACTTACTATTCTTCATTGGTGCTAGTTGTGCTACGCCGTGACCTTATTAGTGTTCTAGGCTCGCGTCTCTAGTCCGGTCTAGCCTAGGACCAGCACAGTACCGTCGTTGAGCGTTTATTCAACATTGCATCTTTGAATTGATTATTGCTAATTTTTTGCTACCATATATAGCCAACCCAGCTCCACATATTTCTACACCGTGTATACGTAAGCTCCCCTGGCAATCGCTTTACTCAATATTCGGAGTTACTTGACACCGCTGGTTGCCGATCACCGCCTGCTGCATGGTAAGAACGTGTAAGACATTGATATTTGCTTTACTGTGAGCGTTTTACCACCACATCCTAGTAGTTATAGGAACATTATTTTTGGGTTTTGTTTCTTGTTCTACTAATCATGACAGGATCCAGAGTCAATTCATGGGCTTCGTCGATCGCGGGAGACGTGCCACCACCTTTGCAAATACCACAACCGTCACGAGAGGTGCACAAATATCCAAATGCACATGATCAGGTTAATGTATCTATACCACCATTTAATGGCCGTTTTAAACCTGCTTTATATATTGAATGGGAGTTCGACATAAAAAATATATTTGCTTCCCATAATTTCGATGAACATAAAAAGGTTAAGGTTGCGGTTGGTTCTTTCACTGGTTATGCTTTGGTTTGGTGGAGTGAATATTGTCGGTTACACCCTGATTATATACATACTACTTGGGATGATTTGAAACTTGCCATGCGACATACTTTCGTCCCTGCTTATTATACTCGTGACATGATTAAGAAGTTGCAACACTTAAAACAAGGTAGTGAAACTGTAACAAAATATTATGATGATTTACAAACTACCTTGTTGCATTCCTCTTTAGAAGAAAGTGAAGATGATTTTATGGATAGATTTTGGGGAGGATTAAACCGTGATATTCAAGAGATACTAATTCATGAAGAGTGTTATCCTATGGACCATTTGTTTCATCTTGCTTGCAAAGCTGAACAGGAAATAAAACGACGTGTTGGCCACGAGGAGAACAAGCGCACGGTGCACATTCCAAGAGTTGATATGATTGTTCCTTCAACTACTAGGCATACTATGACAACCACATCCGTTGTTGTCAGGACTACATCACCTCCACCATGTGTCACATCGCCCCCGAGAGTGGCTACATCATCTGAGTTGATCATAAGAGGTAATGACAAAGGTACTGATCTTCCATCTCAACATGAGAATGATGAATGCCTTGTCAATTTGAATGCACCATCTGATGAGCTACCCACTACTTTGATCACACCACCTATTTTAGAGGACTACGTTGATAATTTGACTTTGCCATGTGATCAAACAACTGAAATACCAACAATTTTGAGTGCACCCATTGAATTAACTATTGATGCAAAAGAACCAATGTTTAATCATTTTGATATGACCTCTAATCTTGGTGATGATTCTGTGTTGAATGACTTATTGCATGTTTGCTTATTTAAGCATGTTGTAGCATGTAAATTTGATGCAAGTAAGGTTTATTCACCAATGTTGGGATGGTTTAATGATGAACATTGTCAATCTTTTGAAATGAATAAGAGCTTCACTTATATGTGCAAACTGAGTTGCAATATTTTCATGCCTTCTACTTCTTGTGCTAATTTTTTTGACTTTAGATTTTATGAACTATGAAAGTTACTCATCTATTCAAGTGTCATATATGCAAAAATCAAGGGAAGTAAAAATGGATGACATATACATATACAACATGTACACCTTGTTTCTTTTGTTAGCCACATTTCAGATTAAGCAACGCCGAGGACGGCTTTATTTTCAAGAAGGGGAGGATGATGAGGACATGACTACCTTGTATATGACCAAAAATATTGCATATATGCATATTTGTCAGGTGATTTCTAGTGCAAACTATTCAATAATCTATTTATGTTATCCAGAACAAAAATACTTCACACACTTTTGTGTTTTGTCTAATTGCAGGTGTATGGGACATTTGTACAATCCACATATGAAGATAAGGAAGAAAGAGATGTTTATTTGCTGTCCAAAAAGTTCTCTCACGTCACTTTTGGCCCAAGAGAAGATAGAGTCCAAGTCTCTCACGTTCTGGATTCAGATTCGGACTGCACAGACACACCTGACTCAAAACACACACAAGTTTTTCATACGGACTCCGAATTGGGTGATTCTTTTTTTGTTGGAAACTAGATTTCGTGCACTTTCCAACCCAATTGGAATCACCTTCAAATTCGTCCGCAGCATTGAGTTGTGGACGAAACAATCTGATGCTGCAGCAGAATCCGAGTCAAACTACAAGTCCAAAGGTGTTACATCACCTCCACTTGGGCCCACTGGCCTTGTACGACCTAGATTTAGTTTTAGGCTGCCTTGGGACGTCCTCCCACCTCCTTGGCCGCCACCCCTTGCTCCTATATAAGTAGATCCATCTAGTAGCTTTTTGCTGGGGATTTGTTTAGTTAAAAGTTAGCCATTGCAACTTCGTGTACTTCGTTTGTGTCCAACGACCAGACCAAGACCGCTTACGGATCCCCACCTTTATCAATACTTCATATATACTCGCAATATTCAGATTGCTTTTATCATATTCTTGCTTGTTCTTCGATTGCTTGCAGGAATAGACCTTCGTGGTCAGGTTGATTGTGCTCCGGCGTGGTCAATAACCTCTCGGAGTTGGTTTAGCGATTGCTAAGACGCAACGTCGTGCACGTTTGTAGTCGGATCGTCAAAGTCGTCTCCACCAAATCGATAGTTATCATCTCATCGAAAGATCGGGACACCCCGCCTCTATCAGCGATGACTTATGGCGTTGACGATTCCCTTGTCCATGCAATTATTGCAGAAGAATGAGATTGCGTCTTCCTCACGGCAGTCCTTTATCCTGTTCTTGACCAGAAGGAATCTGGCCCAGTAATGGTGTACTGTTTGTTCGGGCTGTTGCCTAATTTGGGATAGATCGCATATGTTTCGGTGGGTGGGTGGAATTGAATCCGAATCCTCACCCAATCTGAGGCTCAATGGCCAAGGAGTTTCCGAACTCGAAAGTTTGGATTCTTGGATGTTTTCCGGTAAATCTAGCCCGCTGCCTGATTCTGGGTTCAGGCTTTGAGTGACATCCTTCCCTCCGCGGGTATCCGGCTTGGAGAGATCGGGAATCCGGACGTAGCTAGTCCTTAAGATGGATGAAGGGTTGCCGCATTGTTCTTCCACCACTGCAACATGATGGGTGACCTGGGGAGAGTTAATTTCTCTCAGACCGGGTTAAGGCCCAATCTGATCGTAGTCTGTAGCGACTCCCAGGGCGGCGATGCGATCCAAGAGCTCGTTCAGGGAAGAGAGCTCCATTGGATCTAACTGCTCGGCGAGTTCTGAGTTGACATGAAGATTGCTTTCGATGATCTGAGAAGTCATCGTCGGCGCGGCGGCCGAACATGCGGTCATAAGAAAACCACCTAGCCGGAGAGTTTGGCCGATAGCCAGGGCTCCCTCAGTGATAGTGTCGTCTTTAAAGATGGGACGAGACATCCTTCCTGGTGGCGACAGCACAAAGGAACTCTCAATGAAAGCACTAATGTCGGTGTCAAAACTGGCGGATCTCGGGTAGGGGGTCCCGAACTGTGCGTCTAGGCCGGATGGTAACAGGAGACAAGGGACACGAAGTTTTACCCAGGTTCGGGCCCTCTTGATGGAGGTAAAATCCTACGTCCTGCTTGATTGATATTGATGATATGGGTGTTACAGGAGTAGATCTACCACGAGATCAGAGAGGCTAAACCCTAGAAGCTAGCCTATGGTATGATTGTATGTTGTGATTGTTGTCCTACGGACTAAAACCCTTCGGTTTATAGACACCGGAGAGGGTTAGGGTTACACAAGGTCGGTTACAAAGAAGGAGATATCCATATACGTATTGCCTAGCTTGCCTTCCACGCCAAGTAGAGTCCCATCCGGACACGAGACGAAGTCTTCAATCTTTTATCTTCATAGTCTAACAGTCCGGCCAATGGAGATAGTCTGACTGTCCAGAGACCCCCTAATCCAGGACTCCCACAGATGCCATGTCCAAAGGACATTAAAGGTATAAGAAGTTTCCTTGGTCATGCCGGTTTTGTAGGAGGTTCATTAAAAACTTCTCAAAAATTTCCAGGCCTCTGACTAATCTCTTACAAAAAGATGTTCCTTTTGTCTTTGACGATGATTGTGTAGAAGCATTTGAAATACTTCAGAAATCTTTGATTTCTGCACCTATTGTTCAGCCTCCTGATTGGAATTTACCCTTTAAAATTATGTGTGATGCTAGTGATTATGCTGTAGGTGCTGTTTTAGGACAAAGAGTTGATAAGAAATTAGATCTTATCCAATATGCTAGTAAAACTCTAGATAGTGCCCAGAGAAATTATGCTACTACTTAAAAAGAATTTTTAGCAGTTGTTTTAGCTTGTGATAAGTTCAGACCTTATATTGTTGATTCTAAAGTAATTGTTCACACTGATCATGCTGCTATTAAATACCTTATGGAAAAGAAAGATGCTAAACCTAGACTTATTAGATGGGTTCTCCTACTACAAGAATTATATTTGCATATTATTGATAGAAAAGGAGCTGAGAACCCCGTTGCAGACAACTTGTCTAGATTAGAGAATGTTCTTGATGACCCACTTCCTATTGATGATAGCTTTCCTGATGAACAATTAGCTGTCATAAATGCTTCTCGTACTGCTCCATGGTATGCTGATTATGCTAATTACATTGTTGCTAAATTTATACCACCTAGTTTGATGAGGACATGACTACCTTGAATACGACCAAAAATATTGCATACATGCATATTTGTCAGGTGATTTCTAATGCAAACTATTCAATAGTCTATTTATGTTATCCAGAACAAAAATACTTCACACACTTTTGTGTTTTGTATAATTGCAGGTGTATGGGACATTTGTACAATCCACATATGAAGATAAGGGAAAAGGAGATGTTTAGGTTGTGTTCAAAAAGTCCTCTCACGTCACTTTTGGGCCAAGAGAAGATAGAGTCCAAGTCTCTCACCTTCTGGATTCAGATTCGGACTGCACAGACATACCTGACTCAAAACGCCAGCAACTTTTTCATACAGACTCCGAATTGGGTAATTCTTTTTTTGTTGGAAACTAGATTTCGTGCTCTTTCCATCCCAATTGGATTCACCTTCAAATTCGCCGGAGCGTTGAGTTACGGACGAAACAATCTGACGTTGCAGCAGAATCCGAGTCAAACTACAAGCCCAAAGGTGTTGCATCACCTCCACTTGGGCCCATGAGCCTTGTACGACCTAGGGTTAGTTTTAGGCTGCCTTGGGACGTCCTCCCACCTCCTTGGCCGCCACCCCTTGCTCCTATATAAGTAGATCCATCTAGTAGCTTTTTCCTTGGGATTTGTTTAGTTAAAAGTTAGCCATTGCAACTTCGTGTACTTCGTTTGTGTCCAACGACCAGACCAAGACCGCTTCCGGATCCCCACCATTATCAATACTTCATATATATTTGCAATATTCAGATTGCTTTATCATATTCTTGCTCGTTCTTCGATTGCTTGCAGGAATAGACCTTCGTGGTCAGGCTGACCGTGCTTCCAGCATCGTCAGTAACCTCAGGAGATTGGTTTAGCGATTGCTAAGGCGCAACGTCATGCACGTTTGTAGTCGGATTGTCAAAGTCGTCTCCACCAAATCGATAGTTATCATCTCATCGAAAGATCGGGACCCTCGCCTCTATCATAGTTTCACATACCAACAAAAGAAAAAGTTTTTCTATGATTTAAGACATTACTTCTGGGATGACCCACACCTTTATAAAGAAGGAGTAGATGGTGTTATTAGACGTTGTGTACTTGAGCATGAACAGGAACATATCCTACTCAAGTGTCACTCCGAGGCTTATAAAGGACACCATGCTGGAGATAGAACTGCACGTAAGGTATTGCAATCTAGTTTTTATTGGCCTACTCTCTTCAAAGATGCCCGCAAGTTTGTCTTGTCTTGTGATGAATGTCAAAGAATTGGTAATATTAGTAGACGTCGAGAAATGCCTATGAATTATTCACTTGTTATTGAACCATTTGACGTTTGGGGCTTTGATTATATGGGACCGTTTCCTTCCTCTAATGGGTATACACATATTTTAGTTGTTGTTGATTACGTTACTAAGTGGGTAGAAGCTATTCCAACTAGTAGTGCTAATCATAACACCTCTATTAAGATGCTTAAAGAAGTTATTTTTCCGAGGTTTGGAGTCCCTAGATACTTAATGACTGATGGTGGTTCACATTTTATTCATGGTGCTTTTCGAAAAATGCTTGCTATGTATGATGTTAATCATAGAACTGAATCTCCATATCATCCACAGTCTAGTGGTCAAGTAGAACTGAGCAATAGAGAGCTTAAATTAATTTTGCAAAAGACTGTTAATAGATCTAGAAAAAATTGGTCCAAGAAACTTGATGATGCATTATGGGCCTATAGAACTGCATATAAAAATCCTATTGGTATGTCTCTGTATAAAATGGTTTATGGAAAAGCATGTCTACCTCTCGAACTAGAACATAAGGCATATTGGGCCATTAAAGAGCTCAATTATGATTTCAAACTTGCCGGTGAGAAGAGACTATTTGACATTAGCTCACTTGATTAATGGAGAACCCAGGCCTATGAGAATGCCAAACTGTTTAAAGAAAAAAATATTAAAAATGGCATAACAAAAGGATACAAAAACGTGAGTTTAATGTAGGTGATTATGTATTGTTATACAACTCTCATTTAAGATTTTTTGCAGGAAAACTCCTCTCTAAATGGGAAGGTCCTTACGTTATCGAGGAGGTCTATTGTTCCAGTGTCGTAAAAGTCAACAACTTCGAACGCACAAATCAGAGGGTGGTGAACGGTCAAAGAATCAAACATTATATCTCAGGTAATCCTATAAATGTTGAAACTAATGTTATTGAAACCGTAACCCCGGAGGAGTATAAGGGACACTTTCCAGAACGTTTCAGCCTCCGAAAAGGAAGAGGTATGTGGTACGGTAAGTAAACCGACTCCAAAATAGTTATAATAGCAATTTTTCTCCGTTTTGGAATATTTAAGAAAATAGGAAAATAAGAAGCAGTCCGGAAAGGACACGAAGCGTCCATGAAGGTGGAGGGTGCGCCCTACCCCCTGGGCGCGCCCCCTGCCTCGTGGGCACCTCGTGTGCCCTTTGGACTCCGTTTTCTTGCACGATGCTTCTTTTGGTTGGTAAAAATTCATTATATAATCTCCCGAAGGTTTTGGCCACCGTACCACGCGAATATCTCCTGTCTTTATTTCGAGCTGTTTCTACTGCAGATTTAGATCGAGATGTCTTCTCAAGACTCTGACGGAGAGAGCTATGTCTCACATCTCATTGCTGACCCAAAGACCTATGGGGACCTATCTCCTTGTGGGCGAACTACGGATGATGAGGAGGATGCTCATTTGAGGACGATCAATGATTCAAGTTCGGAGGAGGAGGAGGATGTTCCTCTACCTCGACCTGGGGATATGCATGTGAAGTTCAAGAAGTCTAGTCTCCCTAAGAGGGCTAAACTATATAACAACCAATCTATTCCTTCTTGTTTTTGGGAGAAAAGCAAAGGCGATTTATGTGACAAAATGTTGAAGCTGGAATTGGAGGTCGATGATTTAAAGGAGGACACTACTGGAATCTGGCATTTTGCTGTCTGCCACCTCTTTGCTGTCTGCCAGTTGATGGCAAAGAGGCTCTTTGCCGTCTGCTTTGTGGAAGTGGACGACAAAGAAAGTGCAGATGTCAAAAACGCTATTTGCTGTCAGCTGCTTCTTTGCCGTTAGCCAGCTGATGGCAAAGAGCTAGACGGCAGACGACAAAGAGCCAGGTGGGCCCCACAAAGGGCCCACTTAACGGGCCAAGCCGTCTCCCCTCTCTCTCTCTCTCTCTCTCTCTCTCTCTCTGATAGAGGCGAGGGTCCCGATCTTTCGATGAGATGATAACTATCGATTTGGTGGAGACGACTTTGATGATCCGACTACAAACGTGCACGACGTTGCGCCTTAGCAATCGCTAAACCAATCTCCTGAGGTTACTGACGATGCTGGAAGCACGGTCAGCCTAACCACGAAGGTCTATTCCTGCAAGCAATCGAAGAACGAGCAACAATATGATAAAGCAATCTGAATATTGCAAATATATATGAAGTATTGATAATGGTGGGGATCTGGAAGCGGTCTTGGTCTGGTCGTTGGACACAAACGAAGTACACGAAGTTGCAATGGCTAACTTTTAACTAAACAAATCCCAAGGAAAAAGCTACTAGATGGATCTACTTATATAGTAGCAAGGGGTGGCGGCCAAGGAGGTGGGAGGACGTCCCAAGGCAGCCTAAAACTAACCCTAGGTCGTACAAGGCTCATGGGCCCAAGTGGAGGTGATGCAACACCTTTGGGCTTGTAGTTTGACTCGGATTCTGCTGCAACGTCAGATTGTTTCGTCCGTAACTCAACGCTCCGAACGAATTTGAAGGTCAATCCAATTGGGTTGTGATGAGGACATCAATACCATTGTTACACCCCACAGCCCCTGCTGCTATACATACCGGAACAATTACTAGAGCTCGCGCACGCCAACTAAATTACCAGATACTTTCGTTTCTTGGTAATGATTCTAATGTTCATGAGAATATGATGCTGCCTAAATTGGATACATTTGTTTTGCTTACAAATGAAGGGCCTAGCTTGGAGAAGGATGAACATTGGAGCAAGAACAAGCATGGAGATGATGGCATGCGCAAGGGGAACAAGAATAGAGTTACAAGTGATTATTTCAGGTCTTTGAAGCCACCATAACGAGTGCATGAAGCCTTGGACGAAATATACAAGATGTCACTTCATAAATTTCGTCCAGAGGCTATTATAGGTGCTGCGTCACCTTTTTATTGGGCCAGGCCCATGTAATTTCGAAATACATAAGTATAGGCTATTTCTAGAGTCCGTATGTGTGGAGAAACAAGAGATAGGGTTGATTTCGGACCCCTCCACCAAGGGCCACGAAATTCCCCCTCTCTTCCTCCATATATACAGCCCTTAGGGCACCGTTTAGACTTTGGGTTTTGTTTAGGTTAAAAGTTCGCCATAGCTGCAACTTCGCGTACTTCGTTTGTGTTCAACGACCAGACAAAGGCGTCACAGAACCCCACCTTGATCAATAAAGCTTTCATCTTATATTCGCAATATCCAGATTGCAATCTTAGTTTCTTGCTTGTTCTTCGTTTGCTCGCAGGAAACAGACCCTCGTGGTCAGGTTGATCGTGCTCCGGCGTGGTCAATAACCTCTCGGAGTTGGTTTAGCGATTGCTACGGCGCGACGTCCTCGCACGTTCGTAGTCGGATCGTCAAAGTCGACTGCCACCAAAGCGATATCCATCATCTCATCGAAAGACGGGACACCTTTGCCTCTATCAAGTGGCATCAGATTTCCAGGTTGCTCGGTGAGATTTTACAGTTTTTCGTAGTTTAGATCGAGTCTGTTCTTCATACCTACAGTCCATGAAAAAGCCACAAAAAGAATTAGGGTTAGTTCATCATATCCGAACCAATCTGAGCCTTTGCATAATCTTTTTAGGGTTTTGCTTTGTTGAATTTGCGGTTGCATCGTCGTGTCTAGTTGCCGGTCTTAGATCTAGTCTTTTAGAGTTTCGAGTTCTGGACATAAGTTGTCACGCCGCCGCCGCACCATCATCATCGTCCCTGCCATCTACCACCACCGCTTATCCGCCACCGCTTCGAATCCGTATCCATATACCACCACCGCTGTCATATACTACCACCGCTGCCATCTACCACCATATATCCACCACCAATCCGAGTTCTTGTCATATTAGGTTTGTTTTCGAGATCCATCTAGATTCCGATTCGTGTTTCCTTGCCGGAGTAGGTTTCGGAAAAAAAAAATTAGTCCAGAAACCACCCTCCGTTTAGGCCCAAAATTTTTCGAAAACGCATTTTTCGAAAAAATTTCTGGCTATCCTATTTTAGGTGTTTCTGAGTGTTTTGAGACAATTGCCATTATAGGAAGTTTTTTTTGACCCATTTCCAGTTTTTGGGTCCGGGCAGTCGAAAAAAAAAATTGGTCGAAAAAATTTCGTGCCCATCCTGTCTGTTTGACATAGGAAGAGTTTTGAGACACTCGCCATTATAGTGATTTTTCAAAAAAAAGCAGCGCAAAAAAAAGCAGCGCAAAAAAAAGGAGCGGAAAAAAAATCCAGAGTGTGCCTTTTCCCTTGTTTACGTGCTGCGCCGTGATTTCGTTGGTGTTCTAGGCTCGCGTCTCTAGCACAGTCTAGCCTAGGACCAGCACAGTACCATCGTTGAGCGTTTATTCAACTTTGCATCTCTGAATTGATTATTGCTGACCCTTTTTGCTACCATATTATAAGCCTTCCCAGCTCCACATACATCTACGTCGTGCGTTTGACTCTCCCTGGTAATCGCTCTATCCAAGCTTTGAGAGTTTTTGACTACAACGGTTGCCGATCACCGCCTGCTGCTGGGTAAGAACTGGTAAGAATTTGAGATTTGCTTGACGGATTTGTGACACCCACCACCACCTCTTGTTAGTAGTCTGTAGGATCATATTCTTGTGTGTTTCTATTGCTGCTAACCATGCCAGGATCACAAGCCGACGAGACTGACTGGGAGAACATGACGAATAAGGATTTGCATGATAAATTTCAGCAAATGATGAGTGGACAGGTGCAAGACGTGCTAAACAGATTTGAAGAGGCCATGGAGAAGATAGATGGCATGGAGAAGATGTTTGAAACAAAGCTCGATAACAAGTTTAATGAATTGCTCGCGCGTCTTCCACCACCACCACCCGCTGCACCTAACGCACCTCTCCAACAACAACATAAACGACTACCTCCACGTCGCGAAATAGACCTCCACCGAGCGAGCCGTGTTCCTCTTGCGTTTGGCCAAACTGTTGGTGCTGCTGTTGATACTTCTGTGGCTCCTGCTACTGATGCGGAGGAGGATGATTATGTGGGAGATTACGAGGATGAGGTTGCTCAAAATCAGAACTACATGCAACCAGCAGCACCACCACCAGCAGGTCGACCTCAGGTATATATTCATTATGGTAGGCCTGCACCACCACCTCAGGTACGAGATGATGTCCATATTCCTAAACTGAAATTGAATATTCCACCATTTGAGGGTAGATATGTTCCTGATATATATCTTACTTGGGAGTTAGAAACTGAACAACGTTTTACATGTTTACAATATCCCGAGGAGAGACGGGTTGCTGCTGCTGTTTGTGCTTTCACTAGTTTTGCATGTGTCTGGTGGTCTGAACATTGTAGATTATATCATATTCCAACTACTTGGGCTGCTTTGAAAACTGCTATGCATACGCGTTGGGTTCCACCATATTGTCAACGTGAATTGCTTCAAAAATTGCAGCGTTTAAGACAAGGAAAAAATTCTGTAGAAGAATATTATCATGAATTAGAAACTGGCATGATTCGACGTGGTATTGTTGAGGAGAATGAAGCTATGCTTGCACGTTTTCTGGGTGGATTAAATAGAGAGATTCAGACCATTCTAGACTATAAGGAGTATACTAATATCACTCGTTTATTCCCTCTTGCTTGTAAAGCTGAACGTGAAGTGCAGGATCGACAAGCATTGGCGCGAACTAACTTTTCTGCAGGCCGACCTTCATCATGGACACCGCGTGCATCTTCTACTTCAACTGCACCAGCACCTCAATCAGGTGCCTCCTACAGCCGTGATACAAGAAAACAGGAACAACCACCATTATCTGCCAAGAGGGCACCTGCCGGGCCTGCACAGAGTTCTTCTTCTTCCAGGGCATCAACAGGGCACACAAGTGGTATTATTTGTCGTCGTTGTAAGGGAGGAGGTCATTATGCGAGAGAATGCAAATCTCCGCGTGTGATGATTGCTATCGCGGATGGTGGATATGAGTCCGCTAGTGACTATGATGAGGAGACTTTGGCTCTTATTACACGTGAAGAACATGGTGGAGATGATTCTGATCATGAGATGCAATACATGGCTCCTGAAGACGCTGACAGGTATGAATGTTTAGTTGCTCAACGTATTTTGAGTGTGCGGGTCACACAAGCTGAGCAAAATCAGAGGCACAATTTGTTCCATACCAAGGGAGTTGTGAAGGAACGTTCTGTGCGCGTCATAATAGACGGGGGGAGCTGCAACAACTTGGCTAGCATGGAGATGGTGGAGAAGCTTTCTCTCACCACAAGACCACATCCACATCCTTACTACATCCAATGGTTCAACAACAGCGGCAAGGTTAAGGTAACACGTACTGTTCGTGTGCATTTTAGTATCTCTACATATGCTGATTATGTTGATTGTGATGTGGTACCTATGCAAGCATGTTCCTTATTAGTTGGTAGACCATGGCAATTTGATAAGAATTCTGTACACCATGGTAGAAACAATCACTATACTCTTGTTCATAAGGATAAAAATATTACTTTGCTTCCTATGACTCCTGATTCCATTTTGAAAGATGATATTAATAGAGCTAATAAAGCAAAACAGGAGAAGAATAAGAGTGAAAATCAGATTGTGGCAAAAGAATTTGAGCAACAAATGAAGCCTAATAATAAACCATCTAGTGTTGCTTCTGAAATTAAATTGAAAAGTGCATGTTTATTTGCCACCAAATCTGATATTGATGAGCTAGATTTCAGCAAATCTGTTTGCTATGCTTTTGTGTGCAAAGAGGCATTATTTTCATTCGAGGACGTGCCTTCCTCTTTGCCTCCTGCTGTCACTAACATTTTGCAGGAGTTCGCTGACGTTTTTCCACAAGACGTGCCACCGGGATTACCGCCTATTCGAGGGATTGAGCATCAGATTGACTTAATTCCCGGTGCTTCACTGCCAAACCGTGCACCATACCGTACCAATCCAGAGGAGACGAAGGAGATTATGCGTCAAGTACAAGAGCTTCTCGACAAAGGTTATATACGCGAATCCCTTAGTCCTTGTGCTGTTCCTATTATTCTAGTGCCGAAAAAGGATGGTACATCACGTATGTGTGTTGATTGTAGAGGCATTAATAATATTACTATTCATTATCTTCATCCTATTCCTAGGCTAGATGATATGCTTGATGAATTGAGTGGCTCTACAATATTCTCCAAAGTTGATTTGCGTAGTGGCTACCATCAAATTCGTATGAAATTGGGAGATGAATGGAAAATAGCATTTAAAACTAAGTTTGGATTATATGAGTGGTTAGTCATGCCTTTTGGGTTAACTAATGCACCTAGTACTTTCATGAGATTAATGAACGAAGTTTTACGTGCTTTCATTGGACGATTTGTGGTAGTTTACTTTGATGACATATTGATTTATAGCAGATCTTTGGAAGAACATTTGGAACATTTACGTGCTGTTTTTATTGCTCTACGTGATGCACGTTTGTTTGGTAACCTTGGGAAGTGCACCTTTTGCACCGACCGAGTATCTTTTCTTGGCTATGTTGTTACTCCACAGGGAATTGAAGTTGATAAAGCCAAGATTGAAGCTATTGAGAGTTGGCCGCAGCCCAAAACGGTCACACAAGTGAGGAGTTTTCCTGGCCTCGCTGGATTCTATAGGCGTTTTGTGAGAGATTTCAGCACCATTGCTGCACCTCTCAATGAGCTTACAAAGAAAGATGTGCCTTTTCTTTGGGGTACTGCACAGGAAGAAGCCTTCACGGTATTGAAAGATAAGTTGACACATGCTCCTTTACTCCAACTTCCTGATTTTAATAAGACTTTTGAGCTTGAATGTGATGCTAGTGGAATTGGATTAGGAGGTGTGTTATTACAAGATGGCAAACCTGTTGCATACTTTTCTGAAAAATTGAGTGGGCCTAGTCTGAATTATTCTACTTATGATAAAGAATTATATGCTCTTGTTCGGACTTTAGAAACATGGCAACATTATTTATGGCCCAAAGAATTTGTTATACATTCTGATCATGAATCTTTGAAACATATTAGAAGTCAAGCTAAACTGAATCGTAGACATGCTAAATGGGTTGAATTCATTGAGACTTTCCCTTATGTCATTAAACACAAGAAGGGAAAAGAAAATGTTATTGCTGATGCATTGTCTCGTCGCTATACTATGCTTTCACAACTTGACTTCAAAATATTTGGTTTGGAGACCATCAAAGATCAATATGTGCATGATGCTGATTTTAAAGATGTAATGTAGAATTGTAAAGAAGGAAGAATGTGGAACAAGTTTGTTGTTAAGGATGGATTTGTGTTTCGTGCTAACAAGCTATGCATTCCAGCTAGCTCCGTTCGTCTTTTGTTGTTGCAGGAGGCGCATGGAGGAGGATTAATGGGACACTTTGGCGTGAAGAAGACGGAGGATGTACTTGCTACACATTTCTTTTGGCCAAAGATGAGACGGGATGTTGAGCGTTTTATTGCTCGCTGCACTACATGTCAAAAAGCTAAGTCACGACTCAATCCTCATGGTTTATATATGCCTTTGCCTGTACCTAGTGTTCCTTGGGAGGATATATCTATGGACTTTGTTTTAGGTTTACCTCGAACAAAGAAGGGGAGGGATAGCATATTTGTTGTCGTGGATAGATTCTCGAAAATGGCACACTTTATACCATGTCATAAAAGCGATGATGCTGTTAATGTTGCTGATTTGTTCTTTCGTGAAATTATTCGCTTGCATGGTGTGCCAAATACTATTGTTTCAGATCGTGATACTAAATTTCTTAGCCACTTTTGGAGATGTTTATGGGCCAAGTTGGGGACTAAACTGCTTTTTAGTACTACTTGTCACCCCCAAACTGATGGCCAAACTGAAGTAGTCAATAGAACATTGTCTACTATGCTTAGGGCTGTTTTGAAGAGTAATAAGAAAATGTGGGAGGAATGCTTGCCTCATATTGAATTTGCTTATAATCGTTCATTGCATTCTACTACTAAGATGTGCCCTTTTGAAGTTGTGTATGGTTTCCTACCTCGTGCACCTATTGATTTGTTGCCTCTTCCACCTTTGGAGAAGGTTAATTTTTGATAGATGCGAGGGTGTCCCGATCTTTCGATGAGATGATAACTATCGATTTGGTGGAGATGACTTTGACGATCCGACTACAAACGTGCACGACGTTGCGCCTTAGCAATCGCTAAACCAATCTCCTGAGGTTACTGACGATGCCGGAAGCACGGTCAGCCTGACCACGAAGGTCTATTCCTGCAAGCAATCGAAGAACAAGCAAGAATATGATAAAGCAATCTGAATATTGCAAATATATATGAGGTATTGATAATGGTGGGGATCCAGAATCGGTCTTTGTCTGGTCGTTGGACACAAACGAAGTACACGAAGTTGCAATGGCTAACTTTTAACTAAACAAATCCCCAGGAAAAAGCTACTAGATGGATCTACTTATATAGGAGCAAGGGGTGGCGGCCAAGGAGGTGGGAGGACGTTCCAAGGCAGCCTAAAACTAACCCTAGGTCGTACAAGGCTCATGGGCCCAAGTGGAGGTGATGCAACACCTTTGGGCTTGTAGTTTGACTCGGATTCTGCTGCAACGTCAGATTGTTTCGTCTGTAACTCAACGCTCCGGACGAATTTGAAGATGAATCCAATTGCGTTTGAAAGAGCACGAAATCTAGTTTCCAACAAAAAAAGAATCACCCAATTCGGAGTCCGTATGAAAAAGTTGTTGGCGTTTCGAGTCAGGTATGTCTGTGCAGTCCGAATCTGAATCCAGAACGTGAGAGACTTGGACTCTATCTTCTCTTGGCCCAAAAGTGACGTGAGAGGACTTTTTGAACACAACCTAAACTTCTCCTTTTCCCTTATCTTCATATGTGGATTGTACAAATGTCCCATACACCTACAATTAGACAAAACATAAAAGTGTGTGAAGTATTTTTGTTCTGGATAACATAAATAGATTATTGAATAGTTTGCATTAGAAATCACCTGACAAATATGCATGTATGCAATATTTTTGGTCGTATCCAAGGTAGTCATGTCCTCATCATCCTCCCCTTTTTGAAAACAAAGCCGTCCTCGACGTTGCTGAATCTGAAATGTGGCTAACAAAAGAGACAAGGTGTACATGTGGTATATGTATATGTCATCCAGTTTAACTTTCCTTTATTTTTGCACATATGTCACATGTATACATGAGTAACTTTCATTGTTCATAAAATCTAAAGCCAAAAAATTATCACAAGAAGTAGAAGGCATGAAAATATTGCAACTCAGTTTGCACATATAAGTGAAGCTCTTATTCACTTCAAAAGATTGGCAATGTTCATCATTAAACCATCCTAACTTTGATGAATAAACCTTACTTGCATCAAATTTACATGCTACAACATGCTTAAATAAGCAAACATGCAATAAGTCATTGGACACAGAATCATCATCAAGATTAGAGGTCATATCAAAATGATTAAACATTGGTTCTTTTGCATTAATAGTTAATTCAATGGGTGCACTCAAAATTGTTGATATTTCAGTTGTTTGATCACATGACGCATTCATGACAGTAAAAAGAGTCTCTAAAATAGGTGGTGTGCTCAAATCAACAGGTAACTCAACACATGATGCATTCAAGTTAACTAGGCATGCTTCATTCTCATGTGAAGTTATATCATCAAGACCTTTACTGTTACCTCGCAGAGATGTAGCTGATGTAGGTACGGACGTTGACAATGTACCATACTCTTGAGATGATATCGCGCTCACAATCCGAGGTGGGGCTGCTCTAGTAGGTGCAGTAGTGGAGTAACCAACCGGCGGTGGTGAGCGTGAACTGGAATAGTAGTTGTTGTAGTCACCCAATGCATCCTCCTGTATTTGTCTCTCAAAGGTACAAGCACGGACATACATACCAGTAATGCAACGAGGAATATACTGAAATCTTGCCTGAATATCATGGTTCAAACCACCAAAAAATCTATTCATTGTATCATCCTCAGATTCTTCTATGTCACAATGATGCATATAAGATTTGAACTCTTGGTAGTAAGCATGAACAGTGTTACTGCCTTGTTTTAATTGCTCCAATTTTCGACGCAATTCACGATGATAGTAAGGAGGAAAAAAATGTTGTCTCATTACAGCTTTCAAAACTTTCCAAGTTGTGGGTTGGTTATCAATGTTTTTCTTACAATGTACACTCCACCAAACAGAAGCAAAACCAGTAAATGCTCTAATGATAGCTCGTACTCTCTCAAGTTCAGAAAAATCATGGTGACTAAAAACTTGTTCTACTTCAAGCTCCCAAGCTAGATAAATAGCAGGATTAAATCTACCCTCAAATGATGGTAAAGAGATAACCTGACCATATGCTTGTGTGTTGTCCCAACTCTCGTGATGGTGAAGATGTGTCCGTCATCCAAGAAGTTCTATCTCTGGAACCTGTCATGATTAGTAGAAACAAGAACCAAAATTCGAGAATAATGTTCCTATGAACTACTAAGATGTAAAGTGCTCACAGTAAAGCAAATATCAATATCTTACAAGTTCTTACCATGCGGCAGGTGGTGACAGGCAACCAGCGGTGTCAAATAACTCCGAAGATTGTGTAAAACGATTGCCAGGGGAACGTACGTATACACGGTGTAGAAATATGTGGAGCTGGGTTGGCTATATATGGTAGCAAAAGATTAGCAATAATCAATTCAGAGATGCAATGTTGAATAAACGCTCAACGACGGTACTGTGCTAGTCCTAGGCTAGACCAAACTAGAGACGCGAGCCTAGAACACTAATGAGGTCACGTCATAGCACAACTAGCATCAATAAAGGATATGAAGTAGCTCTGGACAACAAGATATAAGTGAAGATCACAATAGCAGTAGACCTATTTAGAAGCTGATGTTGAGGTGCCAAATACTGAACTAGCTTCTGCAACTATTTAGATGCGGCTCGTCGCTAGCTTTCATTTGAGTACTCGCGGAGCCAAAACAGACTTCATATGAGGAAGTTATGCCTGTTTTACTGAACAATGCACAAAACAGATTCCAATCCGAATTCAACTACGAGATTGAGTCTAGATAGATCCGAATTTTGTTTTTTTTCTCCTCTCTTTTTTTTCTCATACTTTTTTTTCTTTTCCTTTCTTTTTTTTCTCTGACTTTTTTTTACTTTTTTCTCTCGTTTTTTTTCTCTATCTTTTTTTTCTCTCTCCCTCTTTCCAAAACAAACTAGATAAGATGTAGATTGGATCAAGCGAAGATGGGAACGATCTCAACTATGATTATGACAATGAATAGTGGGTAGCACATGGAGGAAATTGATGGATGGGTGGTGGACAACGGAAGGGATAACGATGCAGCGGCGACGTGACTAATGTGAACAGAACTCGAAACTCTAAACGACCTAGACACTAAGACCAGCAACTCGACACGACGTTGCAACCGATAATTCAACTATGCAAGCAATGAAAAGAAAATTGCAAAGGCTCAGACTGGCTTGGACAAAGGATGAATAGATCTAACTCTTTTTTTGGATTTTTCTTGGACAATAGGTAAGAAAATAAATCTAATCTAGGAAAACTGGAAATTCTCACCGAGCAACTTGAAAACTGATACCACTTGATTGACGATCCGACTACAAACGTGCACGACGTTGCGCCTTAGCAATCGCTAAACCAATCTCCTGAGGTTACTGACGATGCCGGAAGCACGGTCAGGCTGACCACGAAGGTCTATTCCTGCAAGCAATCGAAGAACAAGCAAGAATATGATAAAGCAATCTGAATATTGCAAATATATATGAGGTATTGATAATGGTGGGGATCCAGAAGCGGTCTTTGTCTGGTCGTTGGACACAAACGAAGTACACGAAGTTGCAATGGCTAACTTTTAACTAAACAAATCCCCAGGAAAAAGCTACTAGATGGATCTACTTATATAGGAGCAAGGGGTGGCGGCCAAGGAGGTGGGAGGACGTCCCAAGGCAGCCTAAAACTAACCCTAGGTCGTACAAGGCTCATGGGCCCAAGTGGAGGTGATGCAACACCTTTGGGCTTGTAGTTTGACTCGGATTCTGCTGCAACGTCAGATTGTTTCGTCCGTAACTCAATGCTCCGGACGAATTTGAAGGTGAATCGAATTGTATTTGAAAGAGCAAGAAATCTAGTTTCCAACAAAAAAAGAATCACCCAATTCGGAGTCCGTATGAAAAAGTTGTTGGCGTTGAGAGTCAGGTATGTCTGTGCAGTCCGAATCTGAATTCAGAACGTGAGAGACTTGGACTCTATCTTCTCTTGGCCCAAAAGTGACGTGAGAGGACTTTTTGAACACAACCTAAACTTCTCCTTTTCCCTTATCTTCATATGTGGATTGTACAAATGTCCCATACACCTACAATTAGACAAAACATAAAAGTGTGTGAAGTATTTTTGTTCTGGATAACATAAATAGATTATTGAATAGTTTGCATTAGAAATCACCTGACAAATATGCATGTATGCAATATTTTTGGTCATATCCAAGGTAGTCATGTCCTCATCAATTTTGATGCTAAACAACGTGTTGAATTGATTTTAAAAATGCATGAGTTAACTAAGGAAAACATTGAGCGTATGAATGCTAAATATAAACTTGCTGGAGATAAGGGTAGAAAACATGTTGTGTTTGCACCTGGAGATCTTGTTTGGTTACATTTGCGTAAGGATAGATTTCCTGATTTGCGCAAATCAAAGTTAATGCCACGTGCTGATGGTCCCTTTAAGGTGTTAGAGAAAATAAATGATAATGCATATAAACTTGAGCTGCCTGCAGATTTTGGGGTTAGTCCCACTTTTAACATTGCAGATTTGAAGCCTTATTTGGGTGAGGAAGATGAACTTCCGTCGAGGACGACTTCATTTCAAGAAGGGGAGGATGATGAGGACATCAATACAATTGTTACACCCACAGCCCCTGCTGCTATACATACTGGACCAATTATTAGAGCTTGTGCACGCCAACTAAATTACCAGGTACTTTCGTTTCTTGGTAATGATTCTAATGTTCATGAGAATATGATGCTGCCTAAATTGGATACATTTGTTTTGCTTACAAATGAAGGGCCTAGCTTGGAGAAGGATGAACATTGGAGCAAGAACAAGAACGGAGTTACAAGTGATGGTTTCAGGACTTTGAAGCCACCATAATGGGTGCATGAAGCCTTGGACGAAATATACAAGATGCCCCTTCATAAATTTCATCCCGAGGCTATTTTAGGTGCTGCGTCACCTTATTATTGGGCCAGGCCCATGTAATTTCGAACTACATAAGTATAGGCTATTTTTAGAGTCCGTATGTGTGGGGAAACAAGAGATAGGGTTGATTTCGGACCCCTCCACCAAGGGCCACGAAATTCCCCCCTCTTCCTCCATATATACAGCCCTTAGGGCATCGTTTAGACTTTGGGTTTTGTTTAGATTAAAAGTTCGCCATAGCTGCAACTTCGCGTACTTCGTTTGTGTTCAACGACCAGACAAAGGCGTCACAGAACCCCACCTTGATCAATAAAGCTTTCATCTTATATTCGCAATATCCAGATTGCAATCTTAGTTTCTTGCTTGTTCTTCGTTTGCTCGCAGGAAACAGACCCTCGTGGTCAGGTTGATCATGCTCCGGCGTGGTCAATAACCTCTCGGAGTTGGTTTAGCGATTGCTAAGGCGCGACGTCCTCGCACGTTCGTAGTCGGATCGTCAAAGTCGACTTCCACCAAAGCGATATCCATCATCTCATCGAAAGATCGGGACCCTCGCCTCTATCAGAGAGAGAACCTACCTCAGCTTACCTGGCAGCCACCCACAGCCCAACACTGTGCAGCCCACCTGCGCGGCCCAGCCCACCTGGCCCCCCCTTCTCCTGTCTTCTTCCCGTGCCAGCGCACGAAGCAGCTCGGTGGCGAGCACCGCCGTCGCGCTTGGCCACCTCCTGCCTGGTTGCCTTCCTCCTCGATGCGCCTGGAGACGCCACGACACCCCTGGCCTCTCTCTCACTCTCCCTGGAACCCCTCTCGCTCTCCCTCCGTCCCTATTCCCCCTCTGCTCTCTCTCCCTCCCGCGACCGAACGGAGCCGCCGCCACCGACGGGCTCCCTCGCGGCCACCGGCCACCCCACGCAAACCCGACGCGCCCAGAAGCTCCGCCACGTTGTCTTCTTCATCTTCGATGAGCCACGCAAGCCGGGAGGGCCCGGAACATCGCCATCGCCGTCGTCTTCCACCTCGGGCTTCGACCACCGCCGCCGTTGATTCGCCGTCTCCACCGCCTCCCTGAGCACGCCGACCTTCTCTTCGAACTCACCGTGAGCCCTTGTCCATTTCCCCTCTCTCCCCATGCCCGTCCGCGTCCTCTAACCACCCTGGCTGTCGGAGCCGACCGTTCCTCGCCGCCGGCGATGACGCAGGCGGTGCTAGAGCCACCGTAGCTAACTCCCGAGCACGGCAACGTGCTCAGCACCCTTCCAGGAGCCGAGCGCGCCCACCCGTGCGACCTGCCGTGCCCCCTAGCGCCAACCCCGACCTCGCCATGCTCCGGCCGCCGCCTTTGAGCTCGCCGCCGTCGATATAGGTCGCCCCCGGCCTAACTGACCGCACCACTCGACGCGCGGGATCTTCAGCGTCACGTAGCTGCCCTCCGCCGGCCATTTGGTCGCCGGAGGAGGATTTCCGACCCCCTCCGCCGTCTCTGGCTCCGCCGGCGACGAGCCGCGGGTCAACTCCGGCGAGTTGACCCGGGGTTTGACCCCCTGACGTGTGGGCCCAGGCGCCTGCGTGATTAGTGTTAGATTAGTTAGCGCTAATTAACTTAGCTAATTAGATAGGCCACTGACATGCGGGCCCCGCCCGGCTAACTAAGTTAGTTAGGGCTAACTAACTTGGTTAGTTGACTGGGTCACTGACCAGTGGACCCCACTGGTCAGGTTTGACCTGGTCGACGCCTTTGACCTGCTGACGTCACCCCGGCGTCATGCTGACGCAATAAGTATTTTCTGGATTTAAAAATAATCAGGAAATTCCAGAAAATAGCTAAAACTTCTAAAATTCATAGAAATTCAACCGTAACTCCAAATTAAATAATTTATATATGAAAAATTATCAGAAAAATTCAAGGAATCCATCTGTACCATTTTCATGCATGTTAGAACAACTTATCACTACTGTTTAGGACAAATGAAGTGAATGACATTTAAATAACCACATATGGAGTTTGAATTTGAATCTTGGATTCAAACCAACTTCATTTAATCTGGTTTTTAGGTGCATTAGCCCAAAACACATTCATATTGCCATGTCATAGCATGCATCATATTGTGCATTGCATTGATCGTGTTTTTTTTTTCTGTATTTGCCGGTAATTGTCCCCTCTTGATAGACGTGTACCGACGATGTGATCGATGACACCGATGAAGAGCTATATTATCTTCAGAAGTGCCAGGCAAGCAAAACCCCCTTGTTCATTCCGATAAAATCCCACTCTCTCGCTCCTGCTCTCTTTTACTGCATTAGGACAACAACGACATATTTGATACTTGCTGCGGTAGCTGAACCCCTTTATCCTTTGCATGACCTGTCATTGCCACAGTAAATAGATGAAACCCACTAGCATGAGTAGGAGTTGTTTGAGCCCTGATGTGCCTACTCATTCATGCTTGTTGTCATGCCTGCTATTGCTTAGAGTTGAGTCAGGTCTGATTCATCGGGGATGAATCAGAGGCGTGTGAACATGTCCTACTGTGTGTGAGGTAAGTGTGTGAACATGATTTGGTAAAGGTAGCGGTGAGAGGCCATGTAGGAGTACATGGTGGGTTGTCTCATTGCAGCCGTCCTCAGGAACTGAGTTCTGTGTTTGTGATCCATGACCAGTTACTACCACACATTGGGTTCCGGTAACTCGACCCCTCTCGACTTATTAATCAACATGATCTCTGTCCAGGAGTTGCAACTAGTTTCTGGTGTTTGTAGGTAGTGTTAGTAGTCTACCAAGTGGCACCCGGTATAGGTGGGCTTGGGACAGACTAGGCACAGTGGCCCGGTGTACCAAGTGGCACCCGGTTGGTGGGCTTGGGAACCCTGCACACATCGTTTGGGGCCGTGAGCGACACCCCGGCCGGATCTCCTTGCGGATGGAACCCGAATAGGCGATAAACCTGGACTAGAGACTTGTTCGGTTAGTCAGGTCGTGGCCGACTCCCTCGCCCGGCTTCCGCTTGAAGGTTGCCGAGATACATGACGTGTACAGGGCGATAAGTGGCGAAAGCGTGTGTGAAGAAGTACACCCCTGCAGGGTTATCAATATCTATTCGAATAGCCGGATTCCTCGGATATGGAAACGTGGACCCCTTGCATAGTTCATAGACAAGTGAAAGTGGATACTCTAAAATACGCAAGATAAGCGTGAGTGCTATGGATGGCGTTCTCGTAGGGAGACGGGAGCGGATCCATAGTGGTGTATTGATATGGTGAATATGTGGACTCGTGTGCGCCACCTCAAAAGAGTTACTTGCAGTCGTAGTTCAGGATAGCCACCGAGTCAAAGCTGGCTTGCTGCAGTCAAACTCCACCATCCCCTTTGTTGATACTGATGCATATGTAGATAGATCTGATGTAAGTCTTGCTGGGTACATTTGTACTCACGTTTGCCTATTTTATGTTTTTGCAGAGAGACTTCAGTCTCACTAGTAGTTCCACGTGGACTTCGACGTTTAGCTTGTTACCTCAGCTACGATCTTGAGCCCTCGGCGGGATCTGGTAGATAGTCAGGCTTCTGAGCCTTTTTCTTTTATAGTTGTCTGTACTCAGACATGTTAAGCTTCCGCATGTGCTTTGACTTGTATGCTCTGATTGTTGGGTCATGAGACCCATGTTTGTAATATCTCGCTCCTCGGAGCCTAATCAACTACTGAGTCGTAGAGTCATTTTGTGATGCCATGTTGTATTGCACATATCGAGCATATTGTGTGTATGTTATTGAAATGCTTGGTATGTGTGGGATCTGACTATCTAGTTGTTTATCTTTAGTAGCCTCTCTTACCGGGAAATGTCTCCTAGTGTTTCCACTGAGCCATGGTAGCTTGCTACTGCTCCGGAACACTTAGGCTGGCCGGCATGTGTCCTTCTTCGTTCCTGTGTCTGTCCCTTCGGGGAAATGTCACGCGATGAATACCGGAGTCCTGTTAGCCCGCTACAGCCCGGTTCACCGGAGTCCTGCTAGCCCAGTGCTACAGCCTGGATTCACTCGCTGATGACCGACACGTTCGATGCTGGGTCATGGATGCCTGTCCCTGTAAGTCTGTGCCACTTTGGGTTTACGACTAGCCATGTCAGCCCGGGCTCCTTATCATATGGATGCTAGCGACACTGTCATATACGTGTGCCAAAAGGCGCAAACGGTCCCGGGAGGTAAGGCGACATCCGTGGGAATACCGTGCGTGAGGCCGCAAAGTGATATGAGGTGTTACATGCTAGATCGATGTGGCATTGAGTCGGGGTCCTGACAGCGTTGGTATCAGAGCTTGACTGCCTGTAGGATTACCAAGCCAAACTGGTCGAAGTTGAGTCTAGAAATGCTTTAGTTATATAAGGGAATTGATTGTGGGATGGAACGTAAGGCTCTTTTTACTCCTTATACCTTATGCCCTTCTGATCTGAGTCATCTTATCTTTCCTACGGGGATTAAGAACTAGGCTATCTCTTCTTTCTATCAGGATCACGTGTTACTAGTCCGTAGACTTATAGATTGTTGGATTCAAGCCTCTGTTCAGTCTCTACTACCTCCGTACGTTAACTGTTGATCTCGAAACCTTGATATTGTGCTTCCGAGTGGTTATGCCACCATTTTTGTGAATGTCTCAATTCTTTTCTGAGCATTTACAGCCGTTATGCTGTCCGAGTCATCCCAGGTTTCCAAACAGTCTGATGCATTTGCAAATCCCTTCTTCCCGTTCCCGATGTCCTTTGGGCCAGATTAATCACACAAATCAGTGAGTTGAGGTACTTTATTGCCTTGACATATATGTTGGAGCTAGTATTATGACCCTAGGTGTCTTAGGGGATCATCTAGTAATTTAGCCATGATTTGTGTCCCAGTGTGATGACTCTGGCTTTATCCCCGAAAACATCCCGTGATGCCATTTAGTAGTAGGTATTCCATCCCTGGGTTTTGAACCCGAGATTCACCCTACTTGCTTCATGTTGATAGTTTTGCTCGTTCCTTTAGGTTATTAGTAACCTTTGCATTAGTCCTCGATGTTCGTGGTATTCCTTTCTTCCAAATACTATGAACCGCTTATGGCAGATGTTCCTCGCTGATCGAAAGATCACAATCAGAGTGCTCTCGATGGGTTCTCGATTCTACATTGTGACTCTGCCAGCTCAACCGTTCTGCATGGGTTATCCAGAAGAATTAAGTTGAACTTGGTTCGACATACTAATCTATGCATCCATAACTCAGAAAGTTATATGTTCCTTTGAGTTGTCCCTCTTTAATTGTCTACTGACCTTGTCTGTCAACTGATAGTCAAGAGTATGCGTGCATTCGTCATCGATGCCTATTATTCTTGTGGTCCGTCAAGCCATTCCATTCAGGATGACTAGGAGAAACAAACTCCAGTACCTCATCTATATTCAGGATTGGGTCAAAGCAGTTGTACTCCGCAGATCAAATACTAATCCAGTTTTTGTTCTATCCCACCATGGAGTGTTACCATCTTTATATTAAGATTATCATGGGAATGGCACACCATCCTATGAATTCTTGATTTAGTGATACTCTCGCCATCATTATTCATTCCTCGGTTTCGTGTTGTCGCAACCAGAACGCCAATAAGTGAATCGTGATGTGTGAATTCAATACTCCTAGCAACCTTGTTGCTTGGTAGTTAATGAACAATAACCTCATTCTTAGCATGTTGATTCTGAATCATCCTTCTAAGGCTGATCGTGCTACCTAGTCCTTATTTTGGTGCACCCTTCGATTGATGAGTTAGGATCTTGTCAAGTCCTCAACCATTTGATCATATCGTCTTGCCCTCAAAAGCGAGATTGTTCTCGAGCTTAGTATCATGTCGGTGGTTCGTGATTTCCGAAGATCTTCTCGGAAGTATTACCAGGTTGTCACCTGACCGCTATGTTGAGCTCGTGATCAAGTTGGTTTCTTGTGAACCACCTTCTCTCCAAGAATCGGTGTTGGATACCCCTGAGCTAGTTGGTTAAGCTAGACAACAACTTGGAGAATTGGAAGATAAAAGCTTGCCTAACTTAGTTCGTTCCAAAGGGATATTCTGTGTAGTGTGTGTTGAAGAAAGAGGATATCTTCATCGATTGGTCCCTGTGATCAGTTGCTGGACCTATTGTCTTATCAATCCTTTGATTTGAGTGTGGGCTATCGTCAAATCAAATCAGTACCAACGATGCTCGTAATGTTGTCTTATTCGTGGTTAATCCCTCAAGCATACACCATTACATCTTTGGTCTGACCAATGCTATCACCGTGTTCACTTAACTATGGAATTCCTTTTAAAAGGAAACCCGGATGAATTGTTGTTGAGCCCATTGACAACATCCTTATCTCCTCCATGATTTTGTTGAACATTAAGCTAGTGTTGGAAACTTTTGAAAGCATTTGTTCATGCTAGTTCATGAAGCATATGTTCGGATGTAAGAAGTGACTTCCTCCAGTTCATGTGCATTTGATGCAAGTTGCCGCCATGGATTCGAGAAAGTCATTGTTGCTTCCTCTGGAATCGTCCCAAGTCAGTCATGCAGGTGCAAAGTATACTATGGTTTGGTAGATTAATTACCTCCACTCCATGTGTGTTCCGTAGCACCCCAAGCCACTGACTGATTTGTTCTAGGAGAAGGAGTTCTTTTTAAGAGCTAACCCGGGCTTAATCAAGAATTTTGATATCCTCGATGATGGTTCCCAACCAGAACTCGGTAGTGTTTTATTATAAGACTACCATGTGGTCATGCTTGTCTGGGACAACATGTTCACATGTTTGTAGCAGAACCAGCTCATGTTTTGGAGCTTGCTATCGCAGTTCGTCCCTCGAGAGTCTCGCAACGTTATCTCGTCGATTTGTGTTGCAAACTTTCATTTTTCTTCCTAGACTCGATGAGTCTGGAATATCCTGACACCAACCAGATCTGAATCTCAGGCAGATGTGATGGTTGGAACATTTTCCCAAGAACTATAATATTGGTCCCTCGATAACCGGTAAGGTGGATGTCGTGGCCAACACACCCAGCCAGAAGAACCATTATTGTAGTATCTTGATTAAGGAAGTTGGCCACCTTCCCATAAGGACTTCGTAGGATTTACTCCCTAGTTGTGCCTTATGATTTTTGTGTTCCGAAGTCCGACCTTTTACTTGATGTTCTAGATATCAAACCATATCTATGAATGGGATACACTAGCACATCAAGGAGAACATTAGAGGCGGAGTGCTAAATGTCTCTCGGTCGATCATCCAGATTTTCTTTCCTTGGCATTGCTAGGGTGAAATCTGAGAAAGTGTTATCCTCCTTCGCATCTGCATCGTCCATCGCTATTCATCATGGTAGTATGTTGTGTTGTCAGCACCCTTGACGCGGTTGTTGATAAAACCTTGACGATTGTGGAAATGCTCAAGTTCTTGAGAGCACGCACAAGCGCTACGTGTTATCATCGGCTCTAATTGGGATGCTCTCAGTTCCCTCAGCAATGCTATAATCTATTCAAACAGTGAATTCACTCTCTACTGTTGGGTTCTTCCCCAGGTACCAGAATCATTCCCAGCATTTGCATTTTGTTCCCAGCTTGCACCGCCAATGTGCCATTCTACCATGGGTCTCTTCCATTTCCGGTGATAAGCAAATTCATCCATTACGTTGTCTTCAACAAGGTAATCCACATCATCCAAGTTTGAGTATGCCATTCTACCGACCCCCTCCAAACGATCGCTCGAGAATTGTCTTAGGCTGGTTTAAAGAGTTTCAATGATCTCTGAATCAAAGGTAATTCTTTTTGCCACTTAAAGGGATATCTCTACGAGTCACCTTCCCTAAGGTGTATCGTTATGGTATCATGGCAACTCAACTCCTTGCTACGTTGACAATTGTTTACCACCTTTTAAGTGTGGAATTGTTGTCCACCTAGTGAACCTTCGTCATCCGTTTCTTTCCACCCCTCTTGATGTGTATCTCGTGTCTCAACCCGAGAGATGGTTCTATGTCTCATTCCGTGAGTTGTTCGACCTTCAAGAAGTTCGATCCTTCTAGAGTTTCCCTTTCCCCTTCTTGTCATGATTAGCTGAAGTTCTCAAAGCAAGACATCAAGACAATAATGGTGAACGAATCAACGTTCATTCGAAGTGCAACCTGGATCGTGAAGATTATACTAGTTTGCGTTTCCCCTTCATCTTACTCTACGCTTGAATCTCGAGACGAGATTCTTGTTTAGTGGGGGTGAGTTGTCACATCCCTAGCTTCTGGTGCTGCCTAGTGTGTGCATCATGTTTAAATTCCATTTAAATTTGAAATGGGGATTTGTGAAACCCTTAGAATCATTTTTTGGAAATGACCCAAATAAAAATTGCTCCAAAAAGGTCCAAGAAAATGCTCATGTTGCTCTCTGAAAATATTGGACAGAGATAAAAATCAAACCAATATTTTTAGGAGCCCATAAGTATTTATTCTGGGCATTTGGAATTAATGCATAAATATTTGCATTGGATATATATATATTATATATAAATAATAAATGTCCAATAATTGCTGGAACATTTTATGTGGTTTGGTATATTTTAACTCTAGCCACATAACTATTTTCAGGATTTTATAAAATGGTTTAGTATTTTACTAAACCAAAACAAAACAGAACAAAATAGAAAAACAATAAATAAAAGCAGAGAGAGAACCTACCTCAGCTTACCTGGCAGCCACCCACAGCCCAACACTGTGCAGCCCACCTGCGCGGCCCAGCCCACCTGGCCCCCCCTTCTCCTGTCTTCTTCCCGTGCCAGCGCACGAAGCAGCTCGGTGGCGAGCACCGCCGTCGCGCTTGGCCACCTCCTGCCTGGTTGCCTTCCTCCTCGATGCGCCTGGAGACGCCACGACACCCCTGGCCTCTCTCTCACTCTCCCAGGAACCCCTCTCGCTCTCCCTCCGTCCCTATTCCCCCTCTGCTCTCTCTCCCTCCCGCGACCGAACGGAGCCGCCGCCACCGACGGGCTCCCTCGCGGCCACCGGCCACCCCACGCAAACCCGACGCGCCCAGAAGCTCCGCCACGTTGTCTTCTTCATCTTCGATGAGCCACGCAAGCCGGGAGGGCCCGGAACATCGCCATCGCCGTCGTCTTCCACCTCGGGCTCCGACCACCGCCGCCGTTGATTCGCCATCTCCACCGCCTCCCCGAGCACGCCGACCTTCTCTTCGAACTCACCGTGAGCCCCTGTCCATTTCCCCTCTCTCCCCATGCCCGTCCGCGCCCTCTAACCACCCTGGCTGTCGGAGCCGACCGTTCCTCGCCGCCGGCGATGACGCAGGCGGTGCTAGAGCCACCGTAGCTAACTCCCGAGCACGGCAACGTGCTCAGCACCCTTCCAGGAGCCGAGCGTGCCCACCCGTGCGACCTGTCGTGCCCCCTAGCGCCAACCCCGACCTCGCCGTGCTCCGGCCGCCGCCTTTGAGCTCGCCGCCGTCGATATAGGTCGCCCCCGGCCTAACTGACCGCACCACTCGACGCGCGGGATCTTCAGCGTCACGTAGCTGCCCTCCGCCGGCCATTTGGTCGCCAGAGGAGGATTTCCGACCCCCTCCGCCGTCTCTGGCTCCGCCGGCGACGAGCCGCGGGTCAACTCCGGCGAGTTGACCCGGGGTTTGACCCCCTGACGTGTGGGCCCAGGCGCCTGCGTGATTAGTGTTAGATTAGTTAGCGCTAATTAACTTAGCTAATTAGATAGGTCACTGACATGCGGGCCCCGCCCGGCTAACTAAGTTAGTTAGGGCTAACTAACTTGGTTAGTTGACTGGGTCACTGACCAGTGGACCCCACTGGTCAGGTTTGACCTGGTCGACGCCTTTGACCTGCTGACGTCACCCCGGCGTCATGCTGACGCAATAAGTATTTTCTGGATTTAAAAATAATCAGGAAATTCCAGAAAATAGCTAAAACTTCTAAAATTCATAGAAATTCAACCGTAACTCCAAATTAAATAATTTATATATGAAAAATTATCAAAAAAATTCAAGGAATCCATCTGTACCATTTTCATGCATGTTAGAACAACTTATCACTACTGTTTAGGACAAATGAAGTGAATGACATTTAAATAACCACATATGGAGTTTGAATTTGAATCTTGGATTCAAACCAACTTCATTTAATCTGGTTTTTAGGTGCATTAGCCCAAAACACATTCATATTGCCATGTCATAGCATGCATCATATTGTGCATTGCATTGATCGTGTTTTTTTTCTGTATTTGCCGGTAATTGTCCCCTCTTGATAGACGTGTACCGACGATGTGATCGATGACACCGATGAAGAGCTATATTATCTTCAGAAGTGCCAGGCAAGCAAAACCCCCTTGTTCATTCCGATAAAATCCCACTCTCTCGCTCCTGCTCTCTTTTACTGCATTAGGACAACAACGACATATTTGATACTTGCTGCGGTAGCTGAACCCCTTTATCCTTTGCATGACCTGTCATTGCCACAGTAAATAGATGAAACCCACTAGCATGAGTAGGAGTTGTTTGAGCCCTGATGTGCCTACTCATTCATGCTTGTTGTCATGCCTGCTATTGCTTAGAGTTGAGTCAGGTCTGATTCATCGGGGATGAATCAGAGGCGTGTGAACATGTCCTACTGTGTGTGAACACGATTTGGTAAAGGTAGCGGTGAGAGGCCATGTAGGAGTACATGGTGGGTTGTCTCATTGCAGCCGTCCTCAGGAACTGAGTTCTGTGTTTGTGATCCATGACCAGTTACTACCACACATTGGGTTTCGGTAACTCGACCCCTCTCGACTTATTAATCAACATGATCTCTGTCCAGGAGTTGCAACTAGTTTCTAGTGTTTGTAGGTAGTGTTAGTAGTCTACCAAGTGGCACCCGGTACAGGTGGGCTTGGGACAGACTAGGCACAGTGGCCCGGTGTACCAAGTGGCACCCGGTTGGTGGGCTTGGGAACCCTGCACACATCGTTTGGGGCCGTGAGCGACACCCCGGCCGGATCTCCTTGCGGATGGAACCCGAATAGGCGATAAACCTGGACTAGAGACTTGTTCGGTTAGTCAGGTCGTGGCCGACTCCCTCGCCCGGCTTCCGCTTGAAGGTTGCCGAGGTACATGACCTGTACAGGGCGATAAGTGGCGAAAGCGTGTGTGAAGAAGTACACCCCTGCAGGGTTATCAATATCTATTCGAATAGCCGGATTCCTCGGATATGGAAACGTGGACCCCTTGCATAGTTCATAGACAAGTGAAAGTGGATACTCTAAAATACGCAAGATAAGCGTGAGTGCTATGGATGGCGTTCTCGTAGGGAGACGGGAGCGGATCCATAGTGGTGTATTGATATGGTGAATATGTGGACTCGTGTGCGCCACCTCAAAAGAGTTACTTGCAGTCGTAGTTCAGGATAGCCACCGAGTCAAAGCTGGCTTGCTGCAGTCAAACTCCACCATCCCCTTTGTTGATAATGATGCATATGTAGATAGATCTGATGTAAGTCTTGCTGGGTACATTTGTACTCACGTTTGCCTATTTTATGTTTTTGCAGAGAGACTTCAGTCTCACTAGTAGTTCCACGTGGACTTCGACGTTTAGCTTGTTACCTCAGCTACGATCTTGAGCCCTCGGCGGGATCTGGTAGATAGTCAGGCTTCTGAGCCTTCTTCTTTTATAGTTGTCTGTACTCAGACATGTTAAGCTTCCGCATGTGCTTTGACTTGTATGCTCTGATTGTTGGGTCATGAGACCCATGTTTGTAATATCTCGCTCCTCGGAGCCTAATCAACTACTGAGTCGTAGAGTCATTTTGTGATGCCATGTTGTATTGCACATATCGAGCATATTGTGTGTATGTTATTGAAATGCTTGGTATGTGTGGGATCTGACTATCTAGTTGTTTATCTTTAGTAGCCTCTCTTACCGGGAAATGTCTCCTAGTGTTTCCACTGAGCCATGGTAGCTTGCTACTGCTCCGGAACACTTAGGCTGGCCGGCATGTGTCCTTCTTCGTTCCTGTGTCTGTCCCTTCGGGGAAATGTCACGCGATGAATACCGGAGTCCTGTTAGCCCGCTACAGCCCGGTTCACCGGAGTCCTGCTAGCCCAGTGCTACAGCCTGGATTCACTCGCTGATGACCGACACATTCGATGCTGGGTCATGGATGCCTGTCCCTGTAAGTCTGTGCCACTTTGGGTTTACGACTAGCCATGTCAACCCGGGCTCCTTATCATCTGGATGCTAGCGACACTGTCATATACGTGTGCCAAAAGGCGCAAACGGTCCCGGGTTAAGGTAAGGCGACACCCGTGGGAATACCGTGCGTGAGGCCGCAAAGTGATATGAGGTGTTACATGCTAGATCGATGTGGCATTGAGTCGGGGTCCTGACAAGATATCACCTGACAAATATGCATGTATGCAATATTTTTGGTCGTATCCAAGGTAGTCATGTCCTCATCACTGACAGGTATGAATGTTTAGTTGCTCAACGTGTTTTGAGTGTGCAGGTCACACAAGCTGAGCAAAATCAGAGGCACAATTTGTTCCATACCAAGGGAGTTGTGAAGGAACGTTCTGTGCACGTCATCATAGACGGAGGGAGCTGCAACAACTTGGCTAGCATGGAGATGGTGGAGAAGCTTTCTCTCACCACAAGACCACATCCATATCCTTACTGCATCCAATGGTTCAACAACAGCGGCAAGGTTAAGGTAACACGTACTGTTCGTGTGCATTTTAGTATCTCTACATATGCTGATTATGTTGATTGTGATGTGGTACCTATGCAAGCATGTTCCTTATTACTTGGTAGACCATGGCAATTTGATAAAAAATCTGTACACCATGGTAGAAACAATCACTATACTCTTGTTCATAAGGATAAAAATATTACTTTGCTTCCTATGACTCCTGATTCCATTTTGAAAGATGATATTAATAGAGCTAATAAAGCAAAACAGGAGAAGAATAAGAGTGAAAATCAGATTGTGGCAAAAGAATTTGAGCAACAAATGCAGCCTAATAATAAAACATCTAGTGTTGCTTCTGAAATTAAATTGAAAAGTGCATGTTTATTTGCCACCAAATCTGATATTGATGAGCTATATTTCAGCAAATCTGTTTGCTATGCTTTTGTGTGCAAAGAGGCATTATTTTCATTCGAGGACGTGCCTTCCTCTTTGCCTCCTGCTATCACTAACATTTTGTAGGAGTTCGCTGACGTCTTTTCACAAGACGTGCCACCGGGATTACCACCTATTCGAGGGATTGAGCATCAGATTGACTTAATTCCCGGTGCTTCACTGCCAAACCGTGCGCCATACCGTACCAATCCAGAGGAGACGAAGGAGATTATGCGTCAAGTACAAGAGCTTCTCGACAAAGGTTATATACGCGAATCCCTTAGTCCTTGTGCTGTTCCTATTATTCTAGTGCCGAAAAAGGATGGTACATCACGTATGTGTGTTGATTGTAGAGGCATTAATAATATTACTATTCGTTATCGTCATCCTATTCCTAGGCTAGATGATATGCTTGATGAATTGAGTGGCTCTACAATATTCTCCAAAGTTGATTTGCGTAGTGGATACCATCAAATTCGTATGAAATTGGGGGATGAATAGAAAACAACATTTAAAACTAAGTTTGGATTATATGAGTGGTTAGTCATGCCTTTTGGGTTAACTAATGCGCCTAGTACTTTCATGAGACTAATGAACGAAGTTTTACGTGCTTTCATTGGACGATTTGTGGTAGTCTATTTTAATGATATACTGATTTATAGCAGATCTTTGGAAGAACATTTGGAACATTTACGTGCTGTTTTTAGTTCTCTATGTGATGCACGTTTGTTATGTAACCTTGGGAAGTGCACCTTTTGCACCGACCGAGTATCTTTTCTTGGCTATGTTGTTACTCCACAGGGAATTGATGTTGATAAAGCCAAGATTGAAGCTATTGAGAGTTGGCCGCAGCCCAAAACGGTCACACAAGTGAGGAGTTTTCTTGGCCTCGCTGGATTCTATAGGCGTTTTGTGAGAGATTTCAGCACCATTGCTGCACCTCTCAATGAACTTACAAAGAAAGATGTGCCTTTTCTTTGGGGTACCGCACAGGAAGAAGCCTTCTCGGTATTGAAAGATAAGTTGACACATGCTCCTTTACTCCAACTTCCTGATTTTAATAAGACTTTTGAGCTTGAATGTGATGCTAGTGGAATTGGATTAGGAGGTGTGTTATTACAAGATGGCAAACCTGTTGCATACTTTTCTGAAAAATTGAGTGGGCCTAGTCTGAATTATTCTACTTATGATAAAGAATTATATGCTCTTGTTCGGACTTTAGAAACATGGCAACATTATTTATGGCCCAAAGAATTTGTTATACATTCTGATCATGAATCTTTGAAACATATTAAAAGTCAAGCTAAACTGAATCGTAGACATGCTAAATGGGTTGAATTCATTGAGACTTTCCCTTATGTCATTAAACACAAGAAGGGAAAAGGAAATGTTATTGCTGATGCATTGTCTCGTCGCTATACTATGCTTTCACAACTTGACTTCAAACTATTTGGTTTGGAGACCATCAAAGATCAATATGTGCATGATGCTGATTTTAAAGATGTAATGCAGAATTGTAAAGAAGGAAGAATGTGGAACAAGTTTGTCGTTAACGATGGATTTGTGTTTCGTGCTAACAAGCTATGCATTCCAGCTAGCTCCGTTCGTCTTTTGTTGTTGCAGGAGGCGCATGGAGGAGGATTAATGGGACACTTTGGCATGAAGAAGACGGAGGACGTACTTGCTACACATTTCTTTTGGCCAAAGATGAGACGGGATGTTGAGCGTTTTATTGCTCGATGCACTACATGTCAAAAAGCTAAGTCACGACTCAATCCTCATGGTTTATATATGCCTTTGCCTGTACCTAGTGTTCCTTGGGAGGATATATCTATGGACTTTGTTTTAGGTTTACCTCGAACAAAGAAGGGGAAGGATAGCATATTTGTTGTCGTGGATAGATTCTCGAAAATGGCACACTTTATACCATGTCATAAAAGCGATGATGCTGTTAATGTTGCTGATTTGTTCTTTCGTGAAATTATTCGCTTGCATGGTGTGCCAAATACTATTGTTTCAGATCGTGATACTAAATTTCTTAGCCACTTTTGGAGATGTTTATGGGCTAAGTTGGGGACTAAACTGCTTTTTAGTACTACTTGTCACCCCCAAACTGATGGACAAACTGAAGTAGTCAATAGAACGTTGTCTACTATGCTTAGGGCTGTTTTGAAGAATAATAAGAAAATGTGGGAGGAATGCTTGCCTCATATTGAATTTGCTTATAATCGTTCATTGCATTCTACTACTAAGATGTGCCCTTTTGAAGTTGTGTATGGTTTCCTACCTCGTGCACCTATTGATTTGTTGCCTCCTCCATGTTCGGAGAAGGTTAATTTTGATGCTAAACAACATGCTGAATTGATTTTAAAAATGCATGAGTTAACTAAGGAAAACATTGAGCGTATGAATGCTAAATATAAACTTGCTGGAGATAAGGGTAGAAAACATGTTGTGTTTGCACCTGGAGATCTTGTTTGGTTACATTTGCGTAAGGATAGATTTCCTGATTTGCGCAAATCAAAGCTAATGCCACGTGCTGATGGTCCCTTTAAGGTGTTAGAGAAAATAAATGATAATGCATATAAACTTGAGCTGCCTGCAGATTTTGGGGTTAGTCCCACTTTTAACATTGCAGATTTGAAGCCTTATTTGGGTGAGGAAGATGAACTTCCGTCGAGGACGACTTCATTTCAAGAAGGGGAGGATGATGAGGACATCAATACAATTGTTACACCAACAGCCCCTGCTGCTATACATACTGGACCAATTACTAGAGCTCGTGCACGCCAACTAAATTACCAGGTACTTTCGTTTCTTGGTAATGATTCTAATGTTCATGAGAATATGATGCTGCCTAAATTGGATACATTTGTTTTGCTTACAAATGAAGGGCCTAGCTTGGAGAAGGATGAACATTGGAGCAAGAACAAGCATGGAGATGATGGCATGCGCAAGGGAAACAAGAACAGAGTTACAAGTGATGATTTCAGGACTTTGAAGCCACCATAATGGGTGCATGAAGCCTTGGACGAAATATACAAGATGCCACTTCATAAATTTCGTCCCGAGGCTATTTTAGGTGCTGCGTCACCTTATTATTGGGCCAGGCCCATGTAATTTCGAAATACATAAGTATAGGCTATTTTTAGAGTCCGTATGTGTGGGGAAACAAGAGATAGGGTTGATTTCGGACCCCTCCACCAAGGGCCACGAAATTCCCCCCTCTTCCTCCATATATACAGCCCTTAGGGCATCGTTTAGACTTTGGGTTTGGTTTAGATTAAAAGTTCGCCATAGCTGCAACTTCGCGTACTTCGTTTGTGTTCAACGACCAGACAAAGGCGTCACAGAACCCCACCTTGATCAATAAAGCTTTCATCTTATATTCGCAATATCCAGATTGCAATCTCAGTTTCTTGCTTGTTCTTCGTTTGCTCGCAGGAAACAGACCCTCGTGGTCAGGTTGATCGTGCTCCGGCGTGGTCAATAACCTCTCGGAGTTGGTTTAGCGATTGCTAAGGCGCGACGTCCTCGCACGTTCGTAGTCGGATCGTCAAAGTCGACTTCCACCAAAGCGAAATCCACTATCTCATCGAAAGACGGGACACCTTTGCCTCTATCAAGAAGCTTTCTCTCACCACAAGACCACATCCACATCCTTACTACATCCAATGGTTCAACAACAGCGGCAAGGTTAAGGTAACACGTACTGTTCGTGTGCATTTTAGTATCTCTACATATGCTGATTATGTTGATTGTGATGTGGTACCTATGCAAGCATGTTCCTTATTACTTGGTAGACCATGGCAATTTGATAAAAATTCTGTACACCATGGTAGAAACAATCACTATACTCTTGTTCATAAGGATAAAAATATTACTTTGCTTCCTATGACTCCTGATTCCATTTTGAAAGATGATATTAATAGAGCTAATAAAGCACAACAGGAGAAGAATAAGAGTGAAAATCAGATTGTGGCAAAAAAATTTGAGCAACAAATGAAGCCTAATAATAAACCATCTAGTGTTGCTTCTGAAATTAAATTGAAAAGTGCATGTTTATTTGCCACCAAATCTGATATTGATGAGCTAGATTTCAGCAAATCTGTTTGCTATGCTTTTGTGTGCAAAGAGGCATTATTTTCATTCGAGGACGTGCCTTCCTCTTTGCCTCCTGCTGTCACTAACATTTTGCAGGAGTTCGCTGACGTTTTTCCACAAGACGTGCCACCGGGATTACCGCCTATTCGAGGGATTGAGCATCAGATTGACTTAATTCCCGGTGCTTCACTGCCAAACCGTGCACCATACCGTACCAATCCAGAGGAGACGAAGGAGATTATGCGTCAAGTACAAGAGCTTCTCGACAAAGGTTATATACGCGAATCCCTTAGTCCTTGTGCTGTTCCTATTATTCTAGTGCCGAAAAAGGATGGTACATCACGTATGTGTGTTGATTGTAGGGGCATTAATAATATTATTATTCGTTATCGTCATCCTATTCCTAGGCTAGATGATATGCTTGATGAATTGAGTGGCTCTACAATATTCTCCAAAGTTGATTTGCGTAGTGGCTACCATCAAATTCATATGAAATTGGGAGATGAATGGAAAACAGCATTTAAAACTAAGTTTGGATTATATGAGTGGTTAGTCATGCCTTTTGGGTTAACTAATGCACCTAGTACTTTCATGAGATTAATGAACGAAGTTTTACGTGCTTTCATTGGACGATTTGTGGTAGTTTACTTTGATGACATATTGATTTATAGCAGATCTTTGGAAGAACATTTGGAACATTTACGTGCTGTTTTTATTGCTCTACGTGATGCACGTTTGTTTGGTAACCTTGGGAAGTGCACCTTTTGCACCGACCGAGTATCTTTTCTTGGCTATGTTGTTACTCCACAGGGAATTGAAGTTGATAAAGCCAAGATTGAAGCTATTGATTTTAAAAATGCATGAGTTAACTAAGGAAAACATTGAGCGTATGAATGCTAAATATAAACTTGCTGGAGATAAGGGTAGAAAACATGTTGTGTTTGCACCTGGAGATCTTGTTTGGTTACATTTGCGTAAGGATAGATTTCCTGATTTGCGCAAATCAAAGCTAATGCCACGTGCTGATGGTCCCTTTAAGGTGTTAGAGAAAATAAATGATAATGCATATAAACTTGAGCTGCCTGCAGATTTTGGGGTTAGTCCCACTTTTAACATTGCAGATTTGAAGCCTTATTTGGGTGAGGAAGATGAACTTCCGTCGAGGACGACTTCATTTCAAGAAGGGGAGGATGATGAGGACATCAATACAATTGTTACACCCACAGCCCCTGCTGCTATACATACTGGACCAATTACTAGAGCTCGCGCACGCCAACTAAATTACCACGTACTTTCGTTTCTTGGTAATGATTCTAATGTTCATGAGAATATGATACTGCATAAATTGGATACATTTGTTTTGCTTACAAATGAAGGGCCTAGCTTGGAGAAGGATGAACATTGGAGCAAGAACAAGCATGGAGATGATGGCATGCGCAAGGGGAACAAGAACAGAGTTACAAGTGATGATTTCAGGTCTTTGAAGCCACCATAACGAGTGCATGAAGCCTTGGACGAAATATACAAGATGTCACTTCATAAATTTCGTCCAGAGGCTATTATAGGTGCTGCGTCACCTTTTTATTGGGCGAGGCCCATGTAATTTCGAAATACATAAGTATAGGCTATTTCTAGAGTCCGTATGTGTGGAGAAACAAGAGATAGGGTTGATTTCGGACCCCTCCACCAAGGGCCACGAAATTCCCCCTCTCTTCCTCCATATATACAGCCCTTAGGGCACCGTTTAGACTTTGGGTTTTGTTTAGATTAAAAGTTCGCCATAGCTGCAACTTCGCGTACTTCGTTTGTGTTCAACGACCAGACAAAGGCGTCACAGAACCCCACCTTGATCAATAAAGCTTTCATCTTATATTCGCAATATCCAGATTGCAATCTCAGTTTCTTGCTTGTTCTTCGTTTGCTCGCAGGAAACAGACCCTCGTGGTCAGGTTGATCGTGCTTCGGCGTGGTCAATAACCTCTCGGAGTTGGTTTAGCGATTGCTAAGGCGCGACGTCCTCGCACGTTCGTAGTCGGATCGTCAAAGTCGACTGCCACCAAAGCGATATCCATCATCTCATCGAAAGGCGGGACACCTTTGCCTCTATCAGGTTGGAAAGAGCACGAAATCTAGTTTCCAACAAAAAAAGAATCACCCAATTCGGAGTCCGTATGAAAAAGTTGTTGGCGTTTTGAGTCAGGTATGTCTGTGCAGTCCGAATCTGAATCCAGAACGTGAGAGACTTGGACTCTATCTTCTCTTGGCCCAAAAGTGACGTAAGAGGACTATTTGAACACAACCTAAACTTCTCCTTTTCCCTTATCTTCATATGTGAATTGTACAAATGTCCCATACACCTGCAATTAGAGAAAACACAAAAGTGTGTGAAGTATTTTTGTTCTGGATAACATAAATAGATTATTGAATAGTTTGCATTAGAAATCACCTGACAAATATGCATGTATGCAATATTTTTGGTCGTAACCAAGGTAGTCATGTCCTCATCATCCTCCCCTTTTTGAAAACAAAGCCGTCCTCGGCATTGCTTAATCTGAAATGTGGCTAACAAAAGAGACAAGGTGTACATGTTGTATATGTATATGTCATCCATTTTAACTTCCCTTGATTTTTGCACATATGTCACATGTATACATGAGTAACTTTCATTGTTCATAAAATCTAAAGCCAAAAAATTATCACAAGAAGTAGAAGGCTTGAAAATATTGGAACTCAGTTTGCACATATAAGTGAAGCTCTTATTCACTTCAAAAGATTGGCAATGTTCATCATTAAACCATCCTAACTTCGATGAATAAACCTTACTTGCATCAAATTTACATGCTACAACATGCTTAAATAAGCAAACATGCAATAAGTCATTGGACACAGAATCATCATCAAGATTAGAGGTCATATCAAAATGATTAAATATTGGTTCTTTTGCATTAATAGTTAATTCAATGGGTGCACTCAAAATTGTTGATATTTCAGTTGTTTGATCACATGACGCATTCATGACAGTAAAAAGAGTCTCTAAAATAGGTGGTGTGCTCAAATCAACAGGTAACTCAACACATGATGCATTCAAGTTAACTAGGCATGCTTCATTCTCATGTGAAGTTATATCATCAAGACCTTTACTATTACCTCGCAGAGATGTAGTTGATGTAGGTACAGACGTTGACAATGTACCATACTCTTGAGATAATATCGCGCTCACAATCCGAGGTGGGTCTGCTCTAGTAGGTGCAATAGTGGAGTAACCAACCGGTGGTGGTGAGCATGAACTGGAATAGTAGTTGTTGTAGTCACCCAATGCATCCTCCTGTATTTGTCTCTCAAAGGTACAAGCACGGACATACATACCAGTAATGCAACGAGTAATATACTGAAATCTTGCCTGAATATCATGGTTCGAACCACCAAAAAATCTATTCATTGTATCATCCTCAGATTCTTCTATGTCACAATGATGCATATAAGATTTGAACTCTTGGTAGTAAGCATGAACAGTGTTACTTCCTTGTTTTAATTGCTCCAATTTGTGACGCAATTCACGACGATAGTAAGGAGGAAAAAATTGTTGTCTCATTACAGCTTTCAAAACTTTCCAAGTTGTGGGTTGGTTATCAATGTTTTGCTTACAATGTACACTCCACCAAATAGAAGCAAAACCAGTAAATGCTCTAATGGTAGCTCGTACTCTCTCAAGTTCAGAAAAATCATGGTGACTAAAAACTTATTCTACTTCAAGCTCCCAAGCTAGATAAATAGCAGGATTAAATCTACCCTCAAATGATGGTAAAGAGATAACCTGACCATATTGATAGAGGCGGAGGTGTCCCGTCTTTCGATGAGATGGTGGATTTTGCTTTGGTGGAAGTCGACTTTGACGATCCGACTACGAACGTGCGAGGACGTCGCGCCTTAGCAATCGCTAAACCAACTCCGAGAGGTTATTGACCACGCCGGAGCACGATCAACCTGACCACGAGGGTCTGTTTCCTGTGAGCAAACGAAGAACAAGCAAGAAACTAAGATTGCAATCTGGATATTGCGAATATAAGATGAAAGCTTTATTGATCAAGGTGGGGTTCTGTGACGCCGTTGTCTGGTCGTTGAACACAAACGAAGTACGCGAAGTTGCAGCTATGGCGAACTTTTAATCTAAACAAAACCCCCAAAATCTAAACGATGCCCTAAGGGCTGTATATATGGAGGAAGAGGGGGGGGGGGAGATTTCGTGGCCCTTGGTGGAGGGGTCCGAAATCAACCCTATCTCTTGTTTCCCCACACATACGGACTCTAAAAATAGCCTATACTTATGTATTTCGAAATTACATGGGCCTGGCCCAATAATAAGGTGACGCAGCACCTAAAATAGCCTCGGGACGAAATTTATGAAGTGGCATCTTGTATATTTCGTCCAAGGCTTCATGCACCCATTATGGTGGCTTCAAAGTCCTGAAATCATCACTTGTAACTCCGTTCTTGTTCCCCTTGCGCATGCCATCATCTCCATGCTTGTTCTTGCTCCAATGTTCATCCTTCTCCAAGCTAGGCCCTTCATTTGTAAGCAAAACAAATGTATCCAATTTAGGCAGCATCATATTCTCATGAACATTAGAATCATTACCAAGAAACCAAAGTACCTAGTAATTTAGTTGGCGTGCACGAGCTCTAGTAATTGGTCCAGTATGTATAGCAGCAGGGGCTGTGGGTGTAACAATTGTATTGATGTCCTCATCATCCTCCCCTTCTTGAAATGAAGTCGTCCTCGACGGAAGTTCATCTTCCTCACCCAAATAAGGCTTCAAATCTGCAATGTTAAAAGTGGGACTAACCCCAAAATCTGCAGGCAGCTCAAGTTTATATGCATTATCATTTATTTTCTCTAACACCTTAAAGGGACCATCAGCACGTGGCATTAACTTTGATTTGCGCAAATCAGGAAATCTATCCTTACGCAAATGTAACCAAACAAGATCTCCAGGTGCAAACACAACATGTTTTCTACCCTTATCTCCAGCAAGTTTATATTTAGCATTCATACGCTCAATGTTTTCCTTAGTTAACTCATGCATTTTTAAAATCAATTCAGCACGTTGTTTAGCATCAAAATTAACCTGCTCCGAAGATGGAAGAGGCAACAAATCAATAGGTGCACGAGGTAGGAAACCATACACAACTTCAAAAGGGCACATCTTAGTAGTAGAATGCAATGAACGATTATAAGCAAATTCACTATGAGGCAAGCATTCCTCCCACATTTTCTTATTATTCTTCAAAACAGCCCTAAGCATAGTAGACAACGTTCTATTGACTACTTCAGTTTGTCCATCAGTTTGGGGGTGACAAGTAGTACTAAAAAGTAGTTTAGTCCCCAACTTAGCCCATAAACATCTCCAAAAGTGGCTAAGAAATTTAGTATCACGATCTGAAACAATAGTATTTGGCACACCATGCAAGCGAATAATTTCACGAAAGAACAAATCAGCAACATTAACAGCATCATCGCTTTTATGACATGGTATAAAGTGTGCCATTTTCGAGAATCTATCCACGACAACAAATATGCTATCCCTCCCCTTCTTTGTTCGAGGTAAACCTAAAACAAAGTCCATAGATATATCCTCCCAAGGAACACTAGGTACAGGCAAAGGCATATATAAACCATGAGGATTGAGTCGTGACTTAGCTTTTTGACATGTAGTGCATCGAGCAATAAAACGCTCAACATCCCGTCTCATCTTTGGCCAAAAGAAATGTGTAGCAAGTACGTCCTCCGTCTTCTTCACGCCAAAGTGTCCCATTAATCCTCCGCCATGCGCCTCCTGCAACAACAAAAGACGAACGGAGCTAGCTGGAATGCATAGCTTGTTAGCACGAAACACAAACCCATCGTTAACGACAAACTTGTTCCACATTCTTCCTTCTTTACAATTCTGCATTACATCTTTAAAATCAGCATCATGCACATATTGATCTTTGATGGTCTCCAAACCAAATATTTTGAAGTCAAGTTGTGAAAGCATAGTATAGCGACGAGACAATGCATCAGCAATAACATTTTCTTTTCCCTTCTTGTGTTTAATGACATAAGGGAAAGTCTCAATGAATTCAACCCATTTAGCATGTCTACGATTCAGTTTAGCTTGACTTTTAATATGTTTCAAAGATTCATGATCAGAATGTATAACAAATTCTTTGGGCCATAAATAATGTTGCCATGTTTCTAAAGTCCGAACAAGAGCATATAATTCTTTATCATAAGTAGAATAATTCAGACTACGCCCACTCAATTTTTCAGAAAAGTATGCAACGGGTTTGCCATCTTGTAATAACACACCTCCTAATCCAATTCCACTAGCATCACATTCAAGCTCAAAAGTCTTATTAAAATCAGGAAGTTGGAGTAAAGGAGCATGTGTCAACTTATCTTTCAATACGGAGAAGGCTTCTTCCTGTGCGGTACCCCAAAGAAAAGGCACATCTTTCTTTGTAAGCTCATTGAGAGGTGCAGCAATGGTGCTGAAATCTCTCACAAAACGCCTATAGAATCCAGCGAGGCCAAGAAAACTCCTCACTTGTGTGACCGTTTTGGGTTGCGGCCAACTCTCAATAGCTTCAATCTTGGCTTTATCAACTTCAATTCCCTGTGGAGTAACAACATAGCCAAGAAAAGATACTCGGTCGGTGCAAAAGGTGCACTTCCCAAGGTTACCAAACAAACGTGCATCACGTAGAGCAATAAAAACAGCACGTAAATGTTCCAAATGTTCCTCCAAAGATCTGCTATAAATCAATATGTCATCAAAGTAAACTACCAAAAATCGTCCAATGAAAGCACGTAAAACTTCGTTCATTAATCTCATGAAAGTACTAGGTGCATTAGTTAACCCAAAAGGCATGACTAACCACTCATATAATCCAAACTTAGTTTTAAATGCTGTTTTCCATTCATCTCCCAATTTCATACGAATTTGATGGTAGCCACTACGCAAATCAACTTTGGAGAATATTGTAGAGCCACTCAATTCATCAAGCATATCATCTAGCCTAGGAATAGGATGACGATAACGAATAGTAATATTATTAATGCCTCTACAATCAACACACATACGTGATGTACCATCCTTTTTCGGCACTAGAATAATAGGAACAGCACAAGGACTAAGGGATTCGCGTATATAACCTTTGTCGAGAAGCTCTTGTACTTGACGCATAATCTCCTTCGTCTCCTCCGGATTGGTACGGTATGGTGCACGGTTTGGCAGTGAAGCACCGGGAATTAAGTCAATCTGATGCTCAATCCCTCGAATAGGCGGTAATCCCGGTGGCACATCTTGTGGAAAAACGTCAGCGAACTCCTGCAAAATGTTAGTGACAGCAGGAGGCAAAGAGGAAGGCACGTCCTCGAATGAAAATAATGCCTCTTTGCACACAAAAGCATAGCAAACAGATTTGCTGAAATCTAGCTCATCAATATCAGATTTGGTGGCAAATAAACATGCACTTTTCAATTTAATTTCAGAAGCAACACTAGATGGTTTATTATTAGGCTTCATTTGTTGCTCAAATTTTTTTGCCACAATCTGATTTTCACTCTTATTCTTCTCCTGTTGTGCTTTATTAGCTCTATTAATATCATCTTTCAAAATGGAATCAGGAGTCATAGGAAGCAAAGTAATATTTTTATCCTTATGAACAAGAGTATAGTGATTGTTTCTACCATGGTGTACAGAATTTTTATCATATTGCCATGGTCTACCAAGTAATAAGGAACATGCTTGCATAGGTACCACATCACAATCAACATAATCAGCATATGTAGAGATACTAAAATGCACATGAACAGTACGTGTTACCTTAACCTTGCCGCTGTTGTTGAACCATTGGATGTAGTAAGGATGTGGATGTGGTCTTGTGGTGAGAGAAAGCTTCTCCACCATCTCCATGCTAGCCAAGTTGTTGCAGCTCCCTCCGTCTATTATGACGCGCACAGAACGTTCCTTCACAACTCCCTTGGTATGGAACAAATTGTGCCTCTGATTTTGCTCAGCTTGTGTGACCTGCACACTTAAAACACGTTGAGCAACTAAACATTCATACCTGTCAGCGTCTTCAGGAGCCATGTATTGCGTCTCATGATCAGAATCATGTCCACCATGTACTTCACGTGTAATAAGAGCCAATGTCTCCTCATCATAGTCACTAGCGGACTCATATCAACCATCCGCGGTAGCAATCATCACACGCGGAGATTTGCATTCCCTCGCATAATGACCTCCTCCCTTACAACGACGACAAATAATATCACTTGTGTGCCCTGTTGATGCCATGGAAGAAGAAGAACGCTGTGCAGAACCCGCAGGTGCGCTCTTGGAAGATAATGGTGGTTGTGCCTGTTTTCTTGTATCACTGCTGGAGGTGGCACCGGAGGGAGGTGCTAGTGCAGTTGAAGTAGAAGATGCACGTGGTGTCCATGATGAAGGTCGGCCTGCAGAAAAGTTAGTTCGCCCCAATGCTTGTCGATCCTGCACTTCACGTTCAGCTTTACAAGCAAGATGGAATAAATGAGTGATATTAGTATACTCCTTATAGTCTAGAATGGTCTGAATCTCTCTATTTAATCCACCCAGAAAACGTGCAAGCATAGCTTCATTCTCCTCAACAATACCACATCTAATCATGCCAGTTTGTAATTCCTGATAATATTCTTCTACAGATTTTTTCCCTTGTCTTAAACGCTGCAATTTTTGAAGCAATTCACGTTGATAATATGGTGGAACCCAACGCGTACGCATAGCAGTTTTCAAAGCAGCCCAAGTAGTTGGAATAGGATATAATCTACAATGTTCAGACCACCATACACATGCAAAACTAGTGAAAGCACAAACAGCAGCAGCAACTCGTCTCTCCTCAGGATATTGTAAACATGTAAATCGTTGTTCAGTTTCTAACTCCCAAGTAAGATATATATCAGGAACATATCTACCCTCAAATGGTGGAATATTCAATTTCAGTTTAGGAATATGGACATCATCTCGTACCTGAGGTGGTGGTGCAGGCCTACCATTACGAATATATACCTGAGGTCGACCTGCTGGTGGTGGTACAGGTGGCTGCACGTAGTGCTGATTTTGATCAATCTCATCCTCATAATCTCCCACATAATCATCCTCCTCCGCATCAGCAGCAGGAGCCACAGAAGTATCAACAGCAGCACCAACAGTTTGGCCAAACGCAAGAGGAACACGGCTTGCTCGGCGGAGGTCCGTTTCGCGACGTGGAGGTAGTCGTTGTTGTTGTTGTTGGAGAGGTGCGTTAGGTGCAGTGGGTGGTGGTGGTGGAAGACGCGCGAGCAATTCATTAAACTTGTTATCGAGCTTTGTTTCGAACGTCTTCTCAAGGCCAGTGATCTTCTCCATGGCCTCTTCAAAATTGTTCAGCACATCTTGCACCTGTTCAGTCATCATTTGCTGAAACTTATCATGAAGCTCCTTGTTCGATAAATTCTCCCAGTCAATCTCGTCGGCTTGTGATCCTGGCATGGTTAGCAGCAATAGAAACACACAAGAATATGATCCTACAGACTATGAACAAGTGGTGGTGGTGGGTGTCACAAATCCGTCAAGCAAAACTCAAATTATTACCATTTCTTACCCAGCAACAGGCGGTGATCGGCAACCGTTGTAGTCAAAACTCTCAAAGCTTGGATAGAGCGATTACCAGGAAGAGTCAAACGCACGACGTAGATGTATGTGGAGCTGGGAAGGCTTATAATATGGTAGCAAAAAGGGTCAGCAATAATCAATTCAGAGATGCAAAGTTGAATAAACGCTCAACGACAGTACTGTGCTGGTCCTAGGCTAGACTGTGCTAGAGACGCGAGCCTAGAACACCAACAAAATCACGGTGCGGCACGTAAACAAGGGAGGAGCACACTCTGAATTTTTTTCTCTCTTTTTTTTTGCACTTTTTTTTCCTCTTTTTTTTTGCTCCGCAACAAATTTTTTTCGAAAAAGTCTACAAATGGTCAAAAACTGCCTAGCCAGAATTTTCCAGACTTAGTTTTTTTTTTGAAACTGGAACTATTTTTCTTCTGCGGATGGCTCGGAAGTTGGGGAGTCCTTCTCTGTCACGACTCGGAGTATCGCGTGATCTGGAAATCGAGAACAATGCAACAATTACTGGACTCGGACTAGGACTGGTGGCGGAGATGAATCTGGTGGAACTCGGACTGGTGGCGGAGATGAATCTAGTGGAACACGGACAGATGGCGGATATATGTTGCAGGTGAACTCGGATTGGCGTGATGGCGGCGGATATGTGGTGGCGTATATGGATTCGGATTGGCGGTAAATATGTGGGGGTGGTATATGGCAACAGCGACGATGATGATGCGGTGGTGATATATGGCAGCGGCGACGTGACAACCTGTGAACAGAACTCGAAACTCTAAAAGACTAGACGCTAAGACCAGCAACTGGACACGACGATGCAACCGCAAATTCAACAAAGCAAATACAGAAAAGATTATGCAAGGCTCAGATTGGTTCGGATGGGATGAACTAACCCTAAATTTTTTTTGGCTTTTTCGTGGACTATAGGTATGAAGAACAGACTCGATCTAAACTACGAAAAACTGTAAAATCTCACCGAGCAACCTGGAAATCTGATACCACTTGATAGAGGCAAAGGTGTTCCGTCTTTCAATGAGATGATGGATATCGCTTTGGTGGCAGTCGACTTTGACGATCCGACTACGAACGTGCGAGGACGTCGCGCCTTAGCAATCGCTAAACCAACTCCGAGAGGTTATTGACCACGCCGGAGCACGATCAACCTGACCACGAGGGTCTGTTTCCTGCGAGCAAACGAAGAACAAGCAAGAAACTGAGATTGCAATCTGGATATTGCGAATTTAAGATGAAAGCTTTATTGATCAAGGTGGGGTTCTGTGACGCCTTTGTCTGGTCGTTGAACACAAACGAAGTACGCGAAGTTGCAGCTATGGCGAACTTTTAATCTAAACAAAACCCAAAGTCTAAACGGTGCCCTAAGGGCTGTATATATGGAGGAAGAGAGGGGGAATTTCGTGGCCCTTGGTGGAGGGGTCCAAAATCAACCCTATCTCTTGTTTCCCCACACATACGGACTCGAAAAATAGCCTATACTTATGTATTTCGAAATTACATGGGCCTGGCCCAATAAAAAGGTGACGCAACACCTATAATAGCCTCGGGACGAAATTTATGAAGTGGCATCTTGTATATTTCGTCCAAGGCTTCATGCACCCATTATGGTGGCTTCAAAGTCCTGAAATCATCACTTGTAACTCCGTTCTTATTCCCCTTGCGCATGGCATCATCTCCATGCTTGTTCTTGCTCCAATGTTCATCCTTCTCCAAGCTAGGCCCTTCATTTGTAAGCAAAACAAATGTATCCAATTTAGGCAGCATCATATTCTCATGAACATTAGAATCATTACCAAGAAACGAAAGTACCTGATAATTTAATTGGCGTGCGCGAGCTCTAGTAATTGGTCCCGTATATGTAGCAGTAGGGGCTGTGGGTGTAACAATGGCATTGATGTCCTCATCAACGAGCAAGAATATGATAAAGCAATCTGAATATTACAAATATATATGAAGTATTGATAATGGTGGGGATCCGGAAGCGGTCTTGGTCTGGTCGTTGGACACAGACGAAGTACACGAAGTTGCAATGGCTAACTTTTAACTAAACAAATCCCAAGGAAAAAGCTACTAGATGGATCTACTTATATAGGAGCAAGGGTTGGCGGCCAAGGAGGTGGGAGGACGTCCCAAGGCAGCCTAAAACTAACCCTAGGTCGTACAAGGCTCATGGGCCCAAGTGGAGGTGATGCAACACCTTTGAGCTTGTAGTTTGACTCGGATTTTGCTGCAACGTCAGATTGTTTCGTCCATACCTCAACGCTCCAGACGAATTTGAAGGTGAATCCAATTGGGATGGAAAGAGCACGAAATCTACTTTCCAACAAAAAAAGAATCACCCAATTCGGAGTCCGTATGAAAAAGTTGTTGGCGTTTTGAGTCAGGTATGTCTGTGTAGTCCGAATCTGAATCCAGAACGTGAGAGACTTGGACTCTATCTTCTCTTGGCCCAAAAGTGACGTGAGAGGACTTTTTGAACACAACCTAAACATCTCCTTTTCCCTTATCTTCATATGTGGATTGTACAAATGTCCCATACACCTGCAATTAGACAAAACACAAAAGTGTGTGAAGTATTTTTGTTCTGGATAACATAAATAGACTATTGAATAGTTTGCATTAAAAATCACCTGACAAATATGCATGTATGCAATATTTTTGGTCGTATCCAAGGTAGTCATGTCCTCATCATCCTCCCCTTTTTGAAAACAAAGCCGTCCTCGGTATTGCTTAATCTGAAATGTGGCTAACAAAAGAGACAAGGTGTACATGTTGTATATGTACATGTCATCCATTTTAACTTCCCTTGATTTTTGCACATATGTCACATGTATACATGAGTAACTTTCATTGTTCATAAAATCTAAAGCCAAAAAATTATCACAAGAAATAGAAGGCATGAAAATATTGCAACTCAGTTTGCACATATAAGTGAAGCTCTTATTCACTTCAAAAGATTGGCAATGTTCATCATTAAACCATCCTAACTTCGATGAATAAACCTTACTTGCATCAAATTTACATGCTACAACATCATTGGACACAGAATCATCATCAAGATTAGAGGTCATATCAAAATGATTAAACATTGGTTCTTTTGCATCAACAGTTAATTCAATGGGTGCACTCAAAATTGTTGATATTTCAGTTGTTTGATCACATGACGCATTCATGACAGTAAAAAGAGTCTCTAAAATAGGTGGTGTGCTCAAATCAACAGGTAACTCAACACATGATGCATTCAAGTTAACTAGGCATGCTTCATTCTCATGTGAAGTTATATCATCAAGAGCATTACTGTTACCTCGCAGAGATGTAGCTGATGTAGGTACGGACGTTGACAATGTACCATACTCTTGAGATTATATCGCGCTCACAATCCGAGGTGGGGCTGCTCTAGTAGGTGCAATAGTGGAGTAACCAACCGGCGGTGGTGAGCATGAACTGGAATAGTAGTTGTTGTAGTCACCCAATGCATCCTCCTGTATTTGTCTCTCAAAGGTACAAGCACGGACATACATACCAGTAATGCAACGAGTAATATACTGAAATCTTGCCTGAATATCATGGTTCAAACCACCAAAAAATCTATTCATTGTATCATCCTCAGATTCTTCTATGTCACAATGATGCATATAAGATTTGAACTCTTCGTAGTAAGCATGAACAGTGTTACTGCCTTGTTTTAATTGCTCCAATTTGTGACGCAATTCACGACGATAGTAAGGAGGAAAAAATTGTTGTCTCATTAGAGCTTTCAAAACTTTCCAAGTTGTGGGTTGGTTATCAATGTTTTTCTTACAATGTACACTCCACCAAACAGAAGCAAAACCAGTAAATGCTCTAATGGTAGCTCGTACTCTCTCAAGTTCAGAAAAATCATGGTGACTAAAAACTTATTCTACTTCAAGCTCCCAAGCTAGATAAATAGCAGGATTAAATTTACCCTCAAATGATGGTAAAGAGATAACCTGACCATATGTTTGTGTGTGTTGTCCCAACTCTTGTGATGGTGAAGATGTGTCCGTCATCCAAGAACTTCTATCTCTGGAACCTGTCATGATTAGTAGAAACAAGAACCAAAATTCAAGAATAATGTTCCTATGAACTACTAGGATGTGGTTGTAAAGTGCTCACAGTAAAGCAAATATCAATATCTTACAAGTTCTTACCATGCGGCAGGTGGTGACAGGCAACCAGCGGTGTCAAATAACTCCGAAGATTGTGTAAAACAATTGCTAGGGGAACGTACGTATACACGGTGTAGAAATATGTGGAGCTGGGTTGGCTATATATGGTAGCAAAAGATTAGCAATAATCAATTCAGAGATGCAATGTTGAATAAACGCTCAACGACGGTACTGTGCTGGTCCTAGGCTAGACCAAACTAGAGACGCGAGCCTAGAACACTAATGAGGTCACGTCGTAGCACAACTAGCATCAATAAAGGATATGAAGTAGCTCTGGACAGCAAGATATAAGTGAAGATCACAATAGCAGTAGACCTATTTAGAAGCTGATGTTGAGGTGCCAAATACTGAACTAGCTTCTGCAACTATTTAGATGCGGCTTGTCGCTAGCTTTCATTTGAGTACTCGCGGAGCCAAAACAGACTTCATATGAGGAAGTTATGCCTGTTTTACTGAACAGTGCACAAAATAGATTCCAATCCGAATTCAACTACGAGATTGAGTCTAGATAGATCCGAATTTTGTTTTTTTTTTCTCCTCTCTTTTTTTTCTCACACTTTTTTTCTTTTCCTTTCTTTTTTTTTTCTCTGACTTTTTTTTACTTTTTTTTCTCTCGTTTTTTCCTCTATCTTTTTTTTCTCTCTCCCTCTTTCCAAAACAAACTAGATAATATGTAGATTGGATCAAGCAAAGATGGGAACGATCTCAACTATGATTATGACAATGAACGGTGGGTAGCACGTGGAGGAAATTGATGGATGGGTGGTGGACAGCGGAAGGGATAACGATGCAGCGGCGACGTGACTAATGTGAACAGAACTCGAAACTCTAAACGACCTAGACACTAAGACCAGCAACTCGACACGACGATGCAACCGATAATTCAACTATGCAAGCAATGAAAAGAAAATTGCAAAGGCTCAGACTGGCTTGGACAAAGGAAGAATAGATCTAACTCTTTTTTGTGGATTTTTCTTGGACAATAGGTAAGAAAATAAATCTAATCTAGGAAAACTGGAAATTCTCACCGAGCAACCTAAAAACTGATACCACTTGATAGAGGCGAGGGTCCCGATCTTTCGATGAGATGATAACTATCGATTTGGTGGAGACGACTTTGACAATCCGACTACAAACGTGCACGATGTTGCGCCTTAGCAATCGCTAAACCAATCTCCTGAGGTTACTGACGATGCTGGAAGCACGGTCAGCCTGACCACGAAGGTCTATTCCTGCAAGCAATCGAAGAACGAGCAAGAATATGATAAAGCAATCTGAATATTGCAAATATATATGAAGTATTGATAATGGTGGGGATCCGGAAGCGGTCTTGGTCTGGTCGTTGGACACAAACGAAGTACACGAAGTTGCAATGGCTAACTTTTAACTAAAAAAATCCCAAGGAAAAAGCTACTAGATGGATCTACTTATATAGGAGCAAGGGGTGGCGGCCAAGAAGGTGGGAGGACGTCCCAAGGCAGCCTAAAACTAACCCTAGGTCGTACAAGGCTCATGGGCCCAAGTGGAGGTGATGCAACACCTTTGGGCTTGTAGTTTGACTCGGATTCTGCTGTAACGTCAGATTGTTTCGTCCGTAACTCAACGCTCCGGACGAATTTGAAGGTGAATCCAATTGGGATGGAAAGAGCACGAAATCTAGTTTCCAACAAAAAAAGAATCACCCAATTCTGAGTCCGTATGAAAAAGTTGTTGGCGTTTTGAGTCAGGTATGTCTGTGTAGTCCGAATCTGAATCCGGAACGTGAGAGACTTGGACTCTATCTTCTCTTGGCCCAAAAGTGACGTGAGAGGACTTTTTGAACACAACCGAAACATCTCCTTTTCCCTTATCTTCATATGTGGATTGTACAAATGTCCCATACACCTGCAATTAGACAAAACACAAAAGTGTGTGAAGTATTTTTGTTCTGGATAACATAAATAGACTATTGAATAGTTTGCATTAGAAATCACCTGACAAATATGCATGTATGCAATATTTTTGGTCGTATCCAAGGTAGTCATGTCCTCATCAACTACGCGTCTCCCATTCGAAAGGGTTACATCTATAAATATGCATGCATTTGCATATTTATAATCGTGTTTCTTTCGAATTGTCCAACGTTATCCATGGACAACCCGAGTATGTGTAGTTTGGGTTCGTTTTCCCATATGCTCCGCTTCGGATCCGATATAGAATTTCGTTAGTGCCTCCCTGTTTTTCTTCGGGTACACATCCTCTCTGCTTATTGCCAAGACGTGTATCAGGAGAACAACGGGGAGGTGCTGCCAAAATTTTGCGTCGGATCCGGAGCAGAGCATGGGAAAATGAACCCAATCTACACATACTCAGGTGGGATTAGGACCTATCTTTACCTATTAGTGTGTAGGTTGCATGGACGTAATAAAACTGACAAACTCCATTAACTGATGGATATGGTTTGCTTAATTATGTATATATTTCTTGTGTGTCTAGTAGGAAGTCAATATGAGTGATCGTGCGTGGATGTACACCGGTTACACTAGACAGAAAGTTTGGACAGAGGAATGGTTAACAAAACCAAAGGGTTTGTTAGAGCCGCATTTGCAAATGGCCAGAAATTTAGTTGGTGCCCTTGTGTCCGGTGCAACAACTATAATAAGAGGGACGCGCTTGAAATGAGTAAAGACCTGCAGAAGTTTGGTTTTATGCCTGGTTACATGATCTGGACATTTCATGGTGAGCCTGCCCAACATGCCAGAGCCGAGGTGGTTCATCGTCGCACCGAGGAGCATGGTACTAGGATGGAAGACATGGTGCCAGACTTTGACGATGCTCGGGACTCGGGCGAGGAGATGGAGGAATCTGCAAAGGCCTTCACTGAAATGTTGGAGACCTCAAAACATCCTCTCCACGAGCACACTGAGCTTTGTCAGCTGGATGCCATCTCACAAATAATGGCTTTGAAGGCTCAATTCAACTTGGGCAGAGAATGCTATGACGCGATGATGACTGTATTCGGACGATTTCTGCCCAAAGGCCATGTGCTACCTGCAAACCTGTACCAGTCAGACAAAATCCTTCATGCTCTTAAGATGCCCTATGAGAAGATACATGCTTGTGAGAAAGGATGTGTATTATTTCGGCTTTAGTATGAGGACTTGAACTATTGTCCCATTTGCAATTCTTCCAGGTGTGTTGTGGTAGACAACGGTACGGGTGAGAAGACGCAGACCATAATACCCGTTGATGTTCTTCGGTATATGCTAATCATACGAAGACTTCAACGTCTTTTCATGGTCGAAGAGATGGCCAGACAGATGACATGGCATAAAATGGGCAAAAGAACCGAACTAGATGCAGATGGGAATGTGATGATGGTGCACACATCGGATGGTGAAGCGTGGAAGCGCTTCAATGCATTACATAAGGAAAAAAGGCAGATCCAAGGCATCCTCGAGTCGCCATCAGCATGGATGGGTTCAGTGTGTTTGGTCAGGCGGCAGCCCCATACAGTTGTTGGCCCGTGTTTGTCATTCCACTCAATCCCCCCTGGGCAGATTATGCAAAGAAAGAACATTTTCCCGACGTTGATAATTCCAGGTCCCAACTTGATAGAGGCGAGGGTCCCGATCTTTCGATGAGATGATAACTATCGATTTGGTGGAGACGACTTTGACGATCCGACTACAAACATGCACGACGTTGCGCCTTAGCAATCGCTAAACCAATCTCCTGAGGTTACTGACGATGCTGGAAGCACGGTCAGCCTGACCACGAAGGTCTATTCCTGCAAGCAATCGAAGAACGAGCAAGAATATGATAAAGCAATCTGAATATTGCAAATATATATGAAGTATTGATAATGGTGGGGATCCGGAAGCGGTCTTGGTCTGGTCGTTGGACACAAACGAAGTACACGAAGTTGCAATGGCTAACTTTTAACTAAACAAATCCCAAGGAAAAGCTACTAGATGGATCTACTTATATAGGAGCAAGGGGTGGCGGCCAAGGAGGTGGGAGGACGTCCCAAGGCAGCCTAAAACTAAATCTAGGTCGTACAAGGCCAATGGGCCCAAGTGGAGGTGATGTAACACCTTTGGACTTGTAGTTTGACTCGGATTCTGCTGCAGCATCAGATTGTTTTGTCCACAACTCAATTCTCCGGACGAATTTGAAGGTGATTCCAATTGGGTTGGAAAGTGCACGAAATCTAGTTTCCAACAAAAAAAGAATCACCCAATTCGGAGTCCGTATGAAAAACTTGTGTGCGTTTTGAGTCAGGTATGTCTGTGCAGTCCGAATCTGAATCCAGAACGTGAGAGATTTGGACTCTATCTTCTCTTGGGCCAAAAGTGACGTGAGAGAACTTTTTGGACAGCAAATAAACATCTCTTTCTTCCTTATCTTCATATGTGGATTGTACAAATGTCCCATACACCTGCAATTAGACAAAACACAAAAGTGTGTGAAGTATTTTTGTTCTGGATAACATAAATAGATTATTGAATAGTTTGCACTAGAAATCACCTGACAAATATGCATATATGCAATATTTTTGGTCATATCCAAGGTAGTCATGTCCTCATCATCCTCCCCTTCTTGAAAATAAAGCCGTCCTCGGCGTTGCTTAATCTGAAATGTGGCTAACAAAGGAGACAAGGTGTACATGTTGTATATGTATATGTCATCCATTTTTACTTCCCTTGATTTTTGCATATATGACACATGAATAGATGAGTAACTTGCATAGTTCATAAAATCTAAAGCCAAAAAATTAGCACAAGAAGTAGAAGGCATGAAAATATTGCAACTCAGTTTGCACATATAAGTGAAGCTCTTATTCATTTCAAAAGATTGACAATGTTCATCATTAAACCATCCCAACATTGGTGAATAAACCTTACTTGCATCAAATTTACATGCTACAACATGCTTAAATAAGCAAACATGCAATAAGTCATTCAACACAGAATCATCACCAAGATTAGAGGTCATATCAAAATAATTAAACATTGGTTCTTTTGCATCAATAGTTAATTCAATGGGTGCACTCAAAATTGTTGGTATTTCAGTTGTTTGATCACATGGCAAAGTCAAATTATCAACGTAGTCCTCTAAAATAGGTGGCGTGATCAAAGTAGTGGGTAGCTCATCAGATGGTGCATTCAAATTGACAAGGCATTCATCATTCTCATGTAGAGATGGAAGATCAGTACCTTTGTCATTACCTCTTATGATCAACTCAGATAATGTAGCCACTCTCGGGGGCGATGTGTCACATGGTGGAGGTGATGTAGTCCTGACAACAACGGATGTGGTTGTCATAATATGCCTAGTAGTTGAAGGAACAATCATATCAACTCTTGGAATGTGCACCGTGCGCTTGTTCTCCTCGTGGCCAACACGTCGTTTTATTTCCTGTTCAGCTTTGCAAGCAAGATGAAACAAATGGTCCATAGGATAACACTCTTCATGAATTAGTATCTCTTGAATATCACGGTTTAATCCTCCCCAAAATCTATCCATAAAATCATCTTCACTTTCTTCTAAAGAGGAATGCAACAAGGTAGTTTGTAAATCATCATAATATTTTGTTACAGTTTCACTACCTTGTTTTAAGTGTTGCAACTTCTTAATCATGTCACGAGTATAATAAGCAGGGACGAAAGTATGTCGCATGGCAAGTTTCAAATCATCCCAACTAGTAGGTATATAATCAGGGTGTAACCGACAATATTCACTCCACCAAACCAAAGCATAACCAGTGAAAGAACCAACCGCAACCTTAACCTTTTTATGTTCATCGAAATTATGGGAAGCAAATATATTTTTTATGTCGAACTCCCATTCAATATATAAAGCAGGTTTAAAACGGCCATTAAATGGTGGTATAGATACATTAACCTAATCATGTGCATTTGGATGTTTGTGCACCTCTCGTGACGGTTGTGGTATTTGCAAAGGTGGTGGCACGTCTCCCGCGATCGACAAAGCCCATGAATTGACTCTGGATCCTGTCATGATTAGTAGAACAAGAAACAAAACCCAAAAATAATGTTCCTATAACTACTAGGATGTGGTGGTAAAACGCTCACAGTAAAGCAAATATCAATGTCTTACAATTTCTTACCATGCAGCAGGCGGTGATCGGCAACCAGCGGTGTCAAGTAACTCTGAATATTGAGTAAAGCGATTGCCAGGGGAGCGTACGTATACACGGTGTAGAAATATGTGGAGCTGGGTTGGCTATATATGGTAGCAAAAGATTAGCAATAATCAATTCAAAGATGCAATGTTGAATAAACGCTCAACGACGGTACTGTGCTGGTCCTAGGCTAGACCGGACTAGAGACGCGAGCCTAGAACACTAATGAGGTCACGGCGTAGCACAACTAGCATCAATGAAGGATACTAAGTAGCTCTTGACAGCAAGATATAAGTGAAGATCACAACGGCAGTGAAGATAATAATGAAAAACAACTGCCAAGCAGGATATACAACAACTCTCTCTCCAACTTTCCTCTTGAAAAGTTTGAGACAATTTTCTGATAAATTCTTTCAAAGAATGCTACTAACTCAAGCTTTCCAATGCAAAAAGAATCACTCAATTCCGAGTTGATATGAGGAGTCAAAGAATTCTAAAACTGGCCTGAAAAATTGGAACAAGTTGTGTTCACGAACTTCGGAGGGCAAAAAGACCTATTTAGAAGCCGATTTTGAGGTGTCAAATATTGAACTAGCTTCTGCAACTATTTAGATGCGGCTCGTCGCTATCTTCAATTTGAGTACTCACGGAGCCAAAACTGACTTCGTATGAGGAAGATACACCTGTTTTACTGAACAGTGCGCAAAACAGATTCCAATCCGAATTCAGGTACGAGATTGATTCTAGATAGATCCAATTTTTTTTCTTCTCTCTTTTTTTTCCTCACACTTTTTTTCTTTCTCTCCTTTTATTTCTCTGACTTTTTTCTCCTTTTTTTTCTCTCTTTTTTTCTCTCTTTTTTTCTCCCTCTTTCCAAAACAAACTAGATAAGATGCAGATTGGATCAAGTGAAGATGTGAACGATCTCAACTATTATTACGACAATGAATGATGGATAGCACGTGGTGGAAATTGATGGATGGGTGGTGGACAGCGGAAGAGATAATGATGCAGCGGTGGCGTGACTAATGTGAATAGAACTCGAAACTCTAAACGAACTAGACACTAAGACCAGCAACTCGACACGACGATGCAACCGATAATTCAACTATGCAAGCAATGAAAAGAAAAATTGCAAAGGCTCAGACTGGCTTGGACCAAGGATGAATAGATCTAACTCTTTTTTGTGGCTTTTTCTTGGACAATAGGTAAGAAAATAAATCTAATCTAGGAAAACTGGAAATTCTCACCGAGCAACCTGAAAACTGATACCACTTGATAGAGGCGAGGGTCCCGATCTTTCGATGAGATGATAACTATCGATTTGGTGGAGACGACTTTGACGATCCGACTACAAACGTGCACGACGTTGCGCCTTAGCAATCGCTAAACCAATCTCCTGAGGTTACTGACGATGCTGGAAGCACGGTCAGCCTGACCACGAAGGTCTATTCCTGCAAGCAATCGAAGAACGAGCAAGAATATGATAAAGCAATCTGAATATTGCAAATATATATGAAGTATTGATAATGGTGGGGATCCGGAAGCGGTCTTGGTCTGGTCGTTGGACACAAACGAAGTACACGAAGTTGCAATGGCTAACTTTTAACTAAACAAATCCCAAGGAAAAGCTACTAGATGGATCTACTTATATAGGAGCAAGGGGTGGCGGCCAAGGAGGTGGGAGGACGTCCCAAGGCAGCCTAAAACTAAATCTAGGTCGTACAAGGCCAATGGGCCCAAGTGGAGGTGATGTAACACCTTTGGACTTGTAGTTTGACTCGGATTCTGCTGCAGCATCAGATTGTTTCGTCCACAACTCAACGCTCCGGTCGAATTTGAAGGTGATTCCAATTGGGTTGGAAAGTAAACGAAATCTAGTTTCCAACAAAAAAAGAATCACCCAATTCAGAGTCCGTATGAAAAACTTGTGTGCGTTTTGAGTCAGGTATGTCTGTGCAGTCCGAATCTGAATCCAGAACGTGAGAGACTTGGACTCTATCTTCTCTTGGGCCAAAAATGACGTGAGAGAACTTTTTGGACATCAAATAAACATCTCTTTCTTCCTTATCTTCATATGTGGATTGTACAAATGTCCCATACACCTGCAATTAGACAAAACACAAAAGTGTGTGAAGTATTTTTGTTCTGGATAACATAAATAGATTATTGAATAGTTTGCACTAGAAATCACCTGACAAATATGCATATATGCAATATTTTTGGTCATATCCAAGGTAGTCATGTCCATAGAGGCGGGGTGTCCCGATCTTTCGATGAGATGATAACTATCGATTTGGTGGAGACGACTTTGACGATCCGACTACAAACGTGCAACGACGTTGTGCCTTAGCAATCGCTAAACCAACTCCGAGAGGTTATTGACCACGCCGGAGCATGATCAACCTGACCACGAAGGTCTATTCCTGCAAGCAATCGAAGAACAAGCAAGAATATGATAAAAGCAATATGAATATCGCGAATATGTATGAAGTATTGATAATGGTGGGGATCCGAAAAGTGGTCTTGGTCTGGTCGTTGGACACGAACGAAGCACACGAAGTTGCAATGGCTAACTTTTAACTAAACAAATCCTCAGGAAAAGCTACTAGATGGATCTACTTATATAGGAGCAAGGGGTGGCGGCCAAGGAGGTGGGAGGACGTCCCAAGGCAGCCTAAAACTAAATCTAGGTCGTACAAGGCCAATGGGCCCAAGTGGAGGTGATGTAACACCTTTGGACTTGTAGTTTGACTCGGATTCTGCTGCAGCATCAGATTGTTTCGTCCACAACTCAACGCTCCGGACGAATTTGAAGGTGATTCCAATTGGGTTGGAAAGTAAACGAAATCTAGTTTCCAACAAAAAAAGAATCACCCAATTCGGAGTCCGTATGAAAAACTTGTGTGCGTTTTGAGTCAGGTATGTCTGTGCAATCCGAATCTGAATCCAGAACGTGAGAGACTTGGACTCTATCTTCTCTTGGGCCAAAAATAACGTGAGAGAACTTTTTGGACAGCAAATAAACATCTCTTTCTTCCTTATCTTCATATGTGGATTGTACAAATGTCCCATACACCTGCAATTAGACAAAACACAAAAGTGTGTGAAGTATTTTTGTTTTGGATAACATAAATAGATTATTGAATAGTTTGCACTAGAAATCACCTGACAAATATGCATATATGCAATATTTTTGGTCATATCCAAGGTAGTCATGTCCTCATCACAACTATCCGGCGAAGAATATGAATGTGTACATGTAGCCGCTTAAGGACGAATTGCAAGAAGTTTGGGATAATGGGTTCAAGACATACGACGCCTTTAGCAAACAGAACTTCATAATGCGTGTCTGGTACATGTACTCGACGCATGACTTGCCGGCGTATGCGCTATTCGTTGACTGGTGTGTGCATGGAAGGTTCCCGTGCCCCACATGCAAGGGAGCTCTTGAGTTTCGTTGGCTGACGGTAGGGCACAAGTATACTTGCTTCGACTTGCATAGACCGTTTCTAGATCCTCGCCATAAGTTCAGGAAAGACAAGAAGAACTTCATCAAAGGTAGAGTTGTCAAACACTCTGCACCACCTGCGCTGACAGGCCAACAGACCCTAGATTAGTTAAACGCTCTCAAGCCAGATCCATAGCATCCAGGGTATTTCAAGGGGTATAATAAGGAACACGCCTGGACTCACAAGACATGCTTGTGGGATCTACTATTGGAGATATGCCCTAGAGGCAATCATGTATGATGATATTTCCTATGTGTTTATGAATAAAGATAGTCCTTGGACATTATCAATGATGTGTATCAGCAAGTACGTGACTTGTTTGTGGGACTATGCATTATATGATGACTGTCCTAAAAGGTCCCTAGTCGAAAGGGCTGTGTGGACACGCAGCCAACTAGACTAGCATATGACATAGTCGATGGCTTGGTCTCACTAGCCATGGAGCATTGGATGCTAACCGGATAATATGGACTTGGAAGGATCTGGTTGGATTCGACGTAGTCAGATCTGAGTCGAGATAAGGTCCGAGTCAGACAAACCCAACTATGAGACACAGTGACATGTCATCTGTGAGTCTCGAGTACAACATATGTTCTATGTCCTAAGACCTGAGCTGACGCATGTACTCGGGATGGTGACAGTTGCTTTGGGCCGACCAAACGCTACTCCGTAACTGGGTAGTTATAAAGGTAGGTTTCAGGTTTGTCTAGAACCATGCTGAGAGACGTGGTCGAGCAAGATGGAATTTGCCCCTCCGACCAGGAGAGATATACTCTGGGCCCCTCGTGTGATCCGACCAGGATAAGCATGGCCATGCGACAAGGATTATGAGATAATCTGGTTTGTGGTCGGCATCACTAGAACGAGAAAGAGGTCGGGCTAGCACAAGGATGACAGACTCGCCTTGAGCCCGAGAACATATATCGTGTGGCAAAAGGAATGGAAGTGTAATGTACAGGTTCGCCTAACCAGCTTCATCGCCAGCTTGGTGGTCGGCACGCCTTGCTAGAGGCCACTACCAGCCATTTAGTCTGGATGTGATCCGAACTATGAGCAAGCCGGCTTGAACCTAAGGGGTCCCGTGATAGAGGCGAGGGTCCCGATCTTTCGATGAGATGATAACTATCGATTTGGTGGAGTCAACTTTGACGATCCGACTACAAACGTGCACGACGTTGTGCCTAATAGAGGCGAGGGTCCCAATCTTTTGATGAGATGATAACTATCGATTTGGTGGAGACGACTTTGACGATCCGACTACAAACGTGCACGACGTTGCGCCTTAGCAACCGCTAAACCAATCTCCCGAGGTTACTGACGATGCTGGAAGCACGGCCAGCCTGACCACGAAGGTATATTCCTGCAAGCAATCGAAGAACGAGCAAGAATATGATAAAGCAATCTGAATATCGCAAATATATATGAAGTATTGATAATGGTGGGGATCCGGAAGCGGTCTTGGTCTGGTCGTTGGACACAAACGAAGTACACGAAGTTGCAATGGCTAACTTTTAACTGAACAAATCCCAAGCAAAAAGCTACTAGATGGATCTACTTATATAGGAGCAAGGGGTGGCGGCCAAGGAGGTGGGAGGACATCCCAAGGCAGCCTAAAACTAACCCTAGGTCGTACAAGGCTCATGGGTCCAAGTGGAGGTGATGCAACACCTTTGGGCTTGTAGTTTGACTCGGATTCTGCTGCAACGTCAGATTGTTTCGTCCGTAACTCAATGCTCCGGACGAATTTGAAGGTGAATCCAATTGGGTTGGAAAGAGCACGAAATCTAGTTTCCAACAAAAAAAAATCACCCAATTCGGAGTCTGTATGAAAAAGTTGTTGGCGTTTTGAGTCAGGTATGTCTGTGCAGTCCGAATCTGAATTCAGAACGTGAGAGACTTGGACTCTATCTTCTCTTGACCCAAAAGTGACGTGAGACGACTTTTTGAACACAACCTAAACATCTCCTTTTCCCTTATCTTCATATGTGGATTGTACAAATGTTCCATACACCTGCAATTAGACAAAACACAAAAGTGTGTGAAGTATTTTTGTTCTGGATAACATAAATAGATTATTGAATAGTTTGCATTAGAAATCACCTGACAAATATGCATGTATGCAATATTTTTGGTCGTATCCAAGGTAGTCATGTCCTCATCATCCTCCCCTTTTTGAAAACAAAGCCGTCCTCGGCGTTGCTTAATCTGAAATGTGGCTAACAAAAGAGACAAGGTGTACATGTTGTATATGTATATGTCATCCAGTTTAACTTCCCTTGATTTTTGCATGTATGACACATGTATACATGAGTAACTTTCATAGTTCATAAAAACTAAAGCCAAAAAATTATCACAAGAAGTAGAAGGCATGAAAATATTAGAACTCAGTTTGCACATATAAGTGAAGCTCTTATTCATTTCAAAAGATTCGCAATGTTCATCATTAAACCATCCCAACTTTGGTGAATAAACCTTACTTGCATCAAATTTACATGCTGCAATATGCTTAAATAAGCAAACATGCAATAAGTCATTGGACACAGAATCATCACCAAGATTGGAGGCCATATTAAAATGATTAAACATTAGTTCTTTTGCATCAACAGTTAATTCAATGGGTGCACTCAAAATTGTTGATATTTCAGTTGTTTGATCACATGACGCATTCATGATAGTAACAAGATTCTCTAAAATAGGTGGTGTGCTCAAATCAACAGGTAACTCAATACATGACGCATTCAAGTTAACTAGGCATGCATCATTCTCATGTGAAGTTATATCGTCAATACCTTTACTGTTACCTTGTGGCAAAGATGTAGCTGATGTAGGTACGGACATTGACAATGTACCATACCCTTGAGATGATGCCGCGCTCATAATCCGAGGTGCAATGATGGAGGAACCCACCAGCGGTGGTGAGCATGAACTGGAATAGTACTTGTTGTAGTCACCTAATGCATCCTCCTGTATCTATCTCTCAAAGGTACAAGCACGGACATACATACCAGTAATGCAACGAGGAATATACTGAAATCTTGCCTGAATATCATAGTTCAAACCACCAAAAAATCTATTCATTGTATCATCCTCAGATTCTTCTATGTCACAATGATGCATATAAGATTTGAACTCTTGGTAGTAAGCATGAACAATGTTACTGCCTTGTTTTAATTGCTCCAATTTGCGACGCAATTCACGACGATAGTAAGGAGGAAAAAATGTCGTCTCATTACAGCTTTCAAAACTTTCCAAGTTGATGAGGACATGACTATCTTGGATATGACCAAAAATATTGCATATATGCATATTTGTCAGGTGATTTCTAGTGCAAACTATTCAATAATCTATTTATGTTATCCAGAACAAAAATACTTCACACACTTTTGTGTTTTGTCTAATTGCAGGTGTATGGAACATTTGTACAATCCACATATGAAGATAAGGAAGAAAGAGATGTTTATTTGCTGTCCAAAAAGTTCTCTCACGTCACTTTTGGCCCAAGAGAAGATAGAGTCCAAGTCTCTCACGTTCTGGATTCAGATTCGGACTGCACAGACATACCTGACTCAAAACGCACACAAGTTTTTCATACGGACTCCGAATTGGGTGATTCTTTTTTTGTTGGAAACTAGATTTCATGCACTTTCCAACCCAATTGGAATCACCTTCAAATTAGTCCGGAGCATTGAGTTGTGGACGAAACAATCTGATGCTGCAGCAGAATCCGAGTCAAACTACAAGTCCAAAGGTGTTACATCACCTCCACTTGGGCCCATTGGCCTTGTACGACCTAGATTTAGTTTTAGGCTGCCTTGGGACGTCCTCCCACCTCCTTGGTCGCCACCCCTTGCTCCTATATAAGTAGATCCATCTAGTAGCTTTTCCTTGGGATTTGTTTAGTTAAAAGTTAGCCATTGCAACTTCGTGTACTTCGTTTGTGTCCAACGACCAGACCAAGACCGCTTACGGATCCCCACCTTTATCAATACTTCATATATACTCGCAATATTCAGATTGCTTTTATCATATTCTTGCTTGTTCTTTGATTGCTTGCAGGAATAGACCTTCGTGGTCAGGTTGACTGTGCTCCGGCGTGGTCAATAACCTCTCGGAGTTGGTTTAGCGATTGCTAAGGCGCAACGTCGTGCACGTTTGTAGTCGGATCGTCAAAGTCGTCTCCACCAAATCGATTGTTATCATCTCATCGAAAGATCGGGACACCCCGCCTCTATCAAGTGGTATCAGTTTTCAGGTTGCTCGGTGAGAATTTCCAGTTTTCCTAGATTAGATTTATTTTCTTACCTATTGTCCAAGAAAAAGCCACAAAAAAGAGTTAGATCTATTCATCTTGGTCCAAGCCAGTCCGAGCCTTTGCAATTTTCTTTTCATTGCTTGCATAGTTGAATTATCGGTTGCATCGTCGTGTCGAGTTGCTGGTCTTAGTGTCTAGTTCCTTTAGAGTTTCGAGTTCTGTTCACATTAGTCACGCAGCCGCTGCATCATTATCCCATCCGCTGTCCACCATCCAATCCACCAATTTCCACCACGTGCTACGCACTGTTTATTGTCATAATCATAGTTGAGGTCACTCACATCTTCGCCTGATCGAATCTGCATCTTATCTAGTTTGTCTTGGAAAGAGGGAGGAAAAGAATATAAAGAAAAAAAAAGAGAAAAAAGGAAAGAAAAAAAAAGAAAAGAGGGAGAAGAAAAATAAAAAAGCGTGAGAAAAAAAGAGAGAAGAAAAAAAAATTGGATCTATCTAGAATCAATCTCGTACCTGAATTCGGATTGGAATCTGTTTTGCGCACTGTTCAGTAAAACAGGTGTATCTTCCTCATACGAAGTCAGTTTTGGCTCCGTGAGTACTCAAATTGAAGATAGCGACGAGCCGCATCTAAATAGTTGCAGAAGCTAGTTCAATATTTGACACCTCAAAATCGGCTTCTAAATAGGTCTTTTTGCCCTCCGAAGTTCGTGAACACAACTTGTTCCAATTTTTCAGGCCAGTTTTAGAATTCTTTGACTCCTCATATCAACTCGGAATTGAGTGATTCTTTTTGCATTGGAAAGCTTGAGTTAGTAGCATTCTTTGAAAGAATTTATCAGAAAATTGGCTGAAACTTTTCAAGAGGAAAGTTGGAGAGAGAGTTGTTGTATATCCTGCTTGGCAGTTGTTTTTCATCATTATCTTCACTGCCGTTGTGATCTTCACTTATATCTTGCTGTGAAGAGCTACTTAGTATCCTTCATTGATGCTAGTTGTGATACGCCGTGACCTTATTAGTGTTCTAGGCTCGCGTCTCTAGTCCGGTCTAGCCTAGGACCAGCACAGTACCGTCGTTGAACGTTTATTCAACATTGCATCTTTGAATTGATTATTGCTAATCTTTTGCTACCATATATAGCCAACCCAGCTCCACATATTTCTACACCATGTATATGTACGTTCCCCTGGCAATCGCTTTACACAATCTTCAGAGTTAATTGACACCGCTGGTTGCCTGTCACCACCTGCCGCATGGTAAGAACTTGTAAGATATTGATATTTGCTTTACTGTGAGCACTTTACAACCACACCCTAGTAGTGCATAGGAACATTATTCTCGAATTTTGTTTCTTGTTTCTACTAATCATGACAGGTTCCGGAGAAAGAAGTTCTTGGACGACGAATACATCTTCACCATCACGAGAGTTGGGACAACACACACAAGCACATGGTCAGGTTATCTCTTTACCATCATTTGAGGGTAGATTTAATCCTGCTATTTATCTAGCTTGGGAGTTTGAAGTAGAACAAGTTTTTAGTTACCATGACTTTTCTGAACTTGAGCGAGTACGAGCTGCCACTAGAGCATTTACTGGTTTTGCTTCTGTTTGGTGGAGTGTGCATTGCAAGAAAAACATTGATAACCAACCCACAACTTGGAAAGATTTGAAACATGTAATGAGAGAACAATTTTTCCCTCGTTACTATCGTCGTGAATTGCTTCGCAAATTTGAACAATTTAAACAAGGCAATAACACTGTTCATGCTTACTACCAAGAGTTCAAATCTTATATGCGTCATTGTGACATAGAAGAATCTGAGGATGATACAATTAATAGATTTTTTGGTGGTTTGAACCATGATATTCAGGCAAGATTTAGGTATATTCCTCGTTGCATTACTGGTATGTATGTTCGTGCTTGTACCTTTGAGAGACAGTTACAGGAGGATGCATTGGGTGACTACAACAACTACTATTCCAATTCATGCTCACTACCATCGGTTGATTCCTCCACCGTTGCACCTACTAGAGCAGCCACACCTCAGATTATGAGTGCGACATCATCTCAAGTGTATGGTGCATTGTCATTGTCCATACCGACATCAGCTACGTCTTTGCGACAAGGTAACAGTATATGTATTGATGATATAACTTCACATGAGAATGATGCATCCCTAATTAACTTAAATACATCATGTGTTGAGTTACCTGTTGATTTGAGCACGCCACCTATTTTAGAGAATCATGTTACTATGATGAATGCATCATGTGATCAAACAACTGAAATACCAACAATTTTGAGTGCACCCATTGAATTAACTATTGATGCAAAAGAACCAATGTTTAATCATTTTGATATGACCTCTAATCTTGGTGATGATTCTGTGTTGAATGACTTATTGCATGTTTGCTTATTTAAGCATGTTGTAGCATGTAAATTTGATGCAAGTAAGGTTTATTCACCAATGTTGGGATGGTTTAATGATGAACATTGTCAATCTTTTGAAATGAATAAGAGCTTCACTTATATGTGCAAACTGAGTTGCAATATTTTCATGCCTTCTACTTCTTGTTCTAATTTTTTGGCTTTAGATTTTATGAACTATGCAAGTTACTCATCTATTCATGTGTCATATATGCAAAAATCAAGGGAAGTAAAAATGGATGACATATACATATACAACATGTACACCTTGTCTCTTTTGTTAGCCACATTTCAGATTAAGCAACGCCGAGGACGGCTTTATTTTCAAGAAGGGGAGGATGATGAGGACATGACTACCTTGGATATGACCAAAAATATTGCATATATGCATATTTGTCAGGTGATTTCTAGTGCAAACTATTCAATAATCTATTTATGTTATTCAGAACAAAAATACTTCACACACTTTTGTGTTTTGTCTAATTGCAGGTGTATGGGACATTTGTACAATCCACATATGAAGATAAGGAAGAAAGAGATGTTTATTTGCTGTCCAAAAAGTTCTCTCACGTCACTTTTGGCCCAAGAGAAGATAGAGTCCAAGTCTCTCACGTTTTGAATTCAGATTCGGACTGCACAGACATACCTGACTCAAAACGCACACAAGTTTTTCATACGGACTCCGAATTGGGTGATTTTTTTTTGTTGGAAACTAGATTTCGTGCACTTTCCAACCCAATTGGAATCACCTTCAAATTCGTCCGGAGCGTTGAGTTGTGGACGAAACAATCTGATGCTGCAGCAGAATCCGAGTCAAACTACAAGTCCAAAGGTGTTACATCACCTCCACTTGGGCCCATTGGCCTTGTACGACCTAGATTTAGTTTTAGGCTGCCTTGGGACATCCTCCCACCTCCTTGGCCGCCACCCCTTGCTCCTATATAAGTAGATCCATCTAGTAGCTTTTCCTTGGGATTTGTTTAGTTAAAAGTTAGCCATTGCAACTTCGTGTACTTCGTTTGTGTCCAACGACCAGACCAAGACCGCTTACGGATCCCCACCTTTATCAATACTTCATATATACTCGCAATATTCAGATTGCTTTTATCATATTCTTGCTTGTTCTTCGATTGCTTGCAGGAATAGACCTTCGTGGTCAGGTTGACTGTGCTCCGGCGTGGTCAATAACCTCTCGGAGTTGGTTTAGCGATTGCTAAGGCGCAACGTCGTGCACGTTTGTAGTCGGATCGTCAAAGTCGTCTCCACCAAATCGATTGTTATCATCTCATCGAAAGATCGGGACACCCCGCCTCTATCACAAGTTGTGGGTTGGTTATCAATGTTTTGCTTACAATGTACACTCCACGAAACAGAAGCAAAACCAGTAAATGCTCTAATGGTAGCTCGTACTCTCTCAAGTTCAGAAAAATTATGGTGACTAAAAACTTATTCTACTTCAAGCTCCCAAGCTAGATAAATAGCAGGATTAAATCTACCCTCAAATGATGGTAAAGAGATAACCTGACCATATGCTTGTGTGTGTGTTGTCCCAACTCTCGTGATGGTGAAGATGTATCCGTCATCCAAGAACTTCTATCTCTGGAACCTGTCATGATTAGTAGAAACAAGAACCAAAATTCGAGAATAATGTTCCTATGAACTACTAGGATGTGGTTGTAAAGTGCTCACAGTAAAGCAAATATCAATATCTTACAAGTTCTTACCATGCGGCAGGTGGTGGCAGGCAACCAGCGGTGTCAAATAACTCCGAAGATTGTGTAAAACGATTGCTAGGGGAACGTACGTGTACACAGTGTAGAAATATGTGGAGCTGGGTTGGCTATATATGGTAGCAAAAGATTAGCAATAATCAATTCAGAGAGGCAATGTTGAATAAACGCTCAACGACGGTACTGTGCTGGTCCTAGGCTAGACCAAACTAGAGACGCGAGCCTAGAACACTAATGAGGTCACGTCGTAGCACAACTAACATCAATAAAGGATATGAAGTAGCTTTGGACAGCAAGATATAAGTGAAGATCACAATAGCAGTAGACCTATTTAGAAGCTGATGTTGAGGTGCCAAATACCGAACTAGCTTCTGCAACTATTTAGATGCGGCTCGTTGCTAGCTTTCATTTGAGTACTCGCAGAGCCAAAACAGACTTCATATGAGGAAGTTATGCCTGTTTTACCGAACAATGCACAAAACAGATTCCAATCCGAATTCAACTACGAGATTGAGTCTAGATAGATCCGAATTTTGTTTTTTTTCTCCTCTCTTTTTTTTTTCTCACACTTTTTTTCTTTTCCTTTCTTTTTTTTCTCTGACTTTTTTTTTACTTTTTTTTCTCTCGTTTTTTTCTCTATCTTTTTTTCTCTCTCCCTCTTTCCAAAACAAACTAGATAAGATGTAGATTGGATCAAGCGAAGATGGGAACGATCTCAACTATGATTATGACAATGAACGGTGGGTAGCACGTGGAGGAAATTGATGGATGGGTGGTGGACAGCGGAAGGGATAATGATGCAGCGGCGACGTGACTAATGTGAACAGAACTCGAAACTCTAAACGACCTAGACACTAAGACCAGCAACTCGACACGACGATGCAACCGATAATTCAACTATGCAAGCAATGAAAAGAAAATTGCAAAGGCTCAGACTGGCTTGGACAAAGGATGAATAGATCTAACTCTTTTTTGTGGATTTTTCTTGGACAATAGCTAAGAAAATAAATCTAATGTAGGAAAACTGGAAATTCTCGCCGAGCAACCTGAAAACTGATACCACTTAATAGAGGCGAGGGTCCCGATCTTTCGATGAGATGATAACTATCGATTTGGTGGAGACGACTTTGACGATCCGACTACAAACGTGCACGACGTTGCGCCTTAGCAACCGCTAAACCAATCTCCTGAGGTTACTGACGATGCTGGAAGCACGGTCAGCCTGACCACGAAGGTCTATTCCTGCAAGCAATCGAAGAACGAGCAAGAATATGATAAAGCAATCTGAATATCGCAAATATATATGAAGTATTGATAATGGTGGGGATCCGGAAGCGGTCTTGGTCTGGTCGTTGGACACAAACGAAGTACACGAAGTTGCAATGGCTAACTTTTAACTAAACAAATCCCAAGCAAAAAGCTACTAGATGGATCTACTTATATAGGAGCAAGGGGTGGCGGCCAAGGAGGTGGGAGGATATCCCGAGGCAGCCTAAAACTAACCCTAGGTCGTACAAGGCTCATGGGCCCAAGTGGAGGTGATGCAACACCTTTGGGCTTGTAGTTTGACTCGGATTCTGCTGCAACGTCAGATTGTTTCGTCCGTAACTCAACGCTCCGGACGAATTTGAAGGTGAATCCAATTGAGTTGGAAAGAGCACGAAATCTAGTTTCCAACAAAAAACGAATCACCCAATTCGGAGTCCGTATGAAAAAGTTGTTGGCGTTTTGAGTCAGGTATGTCTGTGCAGTCCGAATCTGAATCCAGAACGTGAGAGACTTGGACTCTATCTTCTCTTGACCCAAAAGTGACGTGAGAGGACTTTTTGAACACAACCTAAACTTCTCCTTTTTTCCTTATCTTCATATGTGGATTGTACAAATGTCCCATACACCTGCAATTAGACAAACCACAAAAGTGTGTGAAGTATTTTTGTTCTGCATAACATAAATAGATTATTGAATAGTTTGCATTAGAAATCACCTGACAAATATGCATGTATGCAATATTTTTGGTCGTATCCAAGGTAGTCATGTCCTCATCAGTGCCTTAGCAATCGCTAAACCAATCTCCCGAGGTTACTGACGATGCTGGAAGCACGATCAGCCTGACCATGAAGGTCTATTCCTGCACACAATCGAAGAACAAGCAAGAATATGGTAATGCAATCTAAATATTGCGAATATAGATGGAGTATTAATAAAGGTGGGGATCCGAAAGCGGTCTTGGTCTGGTCGTTGGACAGAAACAAAGTACACGGAGTTGCAATGGCTAACTTTTAACTAAACAAATCCCAAGGAAAAAGCTACTAGATGGATCTATTTATATAGGAGCAAGGGGTGGCGGCCAAGGAGGTGGAAGGACTACAAACGTGCATGACGTTGTGCCTTGGCAATCGCTAAACCAATCTCCCAAGGTTACTGACGATGCTGGAAGCACGATCAGCCTGACCACGAAGGTCTATTCCTGCACGCAATCGAAGAACAAGCAAGAATATGATAATGCAATCTGAATATTGCGAATATAGATGGATGATACGTCCATTTTGCATCATGCTTTTATATCGATATTTATTGCATTATGGGCTGTTATTACACATTATGTCACAATACTTATGCCTATTCTCTCTTATTTTACAAGGTTTTCATAAAGAGGGAGAATGTCGGTAGCTGGGATTCTAGGCTGGAAAAGGAGCAAATATTAGAGACCTATTCTACACAACTCCAAAAGTCCCGAAACTTCACGGAAGTCATTTTCATAATATATATAAAATACTGAGCGCAAGAAGTTCCAGAGGGGGGCCACACCCTGCCCACGAGGGTGGAGGCGCGCCCTACCCCCCTGGGTGCGCCCCTGGAGCTCGCACACGCCAATTAAATTACCAGGTACTTTCGTTTCTTGGTAATGATTCTAATGTTCATGAGATTATGATGCTGCCTAAATTGGATACATTTGTTTTGCTTACAAATGAAGGGCCTAGCTTGGAGAAGGATGAACATTGGAGCAAGAACACGCATGGAGTTGATGGCATGCGCAAGGGGATCAAGAACGGAGTTACAAGTGATGATTTCAGGACTTTGAAGCCGCCATAAGGAGTGCATGAAGCCTTGGACGAAATATACAAGATGCCACTTCATAATATTCGTCCATAGGCTATTCTAGGTGCTGCGTCACCTTACTAATGGGCCAGGCCCATGTAATTTTGAATACTTAAGTATAGGCTATTTTTAGAGTCCGTATGTGTGGGGAAACAAGAGTTAGGGTTGGTTTCGGACCCCACCCTCAAGGGCCACGAAATTCCCCCCTCTTCCTCCATATATACAGCCCTTAGGGCGTCGTTTAGACTGTGGGTTTTGTTTAGATTAAAAGTTCACCATAGCTGCAACTCCGCGTACTTCGTTTGTGTCCAACGACCAGACCAAGACGTCACAGAACCCCACCTTGATCAATAAAGCTTTCATCTTATATTCGCAATATCCCGATGGCAATCTCAGTTTCTTGCTTGTTCTTTGTTTGCTCGCAGGAAACAGACCCTCGTGGTCAGGTTGATCGTGCTCCGGCGTGGTCAATAACCCTCGGAAGTTGGTTTAGCGATTGCTAAGGCGCGATGTCTCGCACATTCGTAGTCGGATCGTCAAGGTCGACTCCCACAGAAAACGATAGCCACCATCTCATCGAAACATCGGGACACCTTAGCCTCTATCAAGTGGTATCAGATTTCCAGGTTGCTCGGTGAGATTTTACAGTTTTTCGTAGATTAGATCGAGTCCGTTCTTCATACCTACAGTCCACGAAAAAGCTAGAAAAAAATTAGGGTTAGTTCCTCATATCCGAACCAATCTGAGCCTTTGCATAATCTTTTTAGGGTTTTTGCTTTGTTGAATTTGCGGTTGCATCGTCGTGTCAAGTTGCTGGTCTTAGAGTCTAGTCTTTTAGAGTTTCGAGTTCTGGTCATACGTTGTCACGCCGCCGCCGCACCATCATCATCGCCCATCTACCACTTTTGCTTATCCGCCACCGCTCTGAATCCATATCCATATACCACCACCAATCCGTATCCATATACCACCACCAATCTGTATCCATATACCACCACCGCTACCATATACCACCACCGCTGCCATATACCACCACCATATATCCACCACCAATCCGAGTTCTTCTCATATTAGGTTTGTTCTTGAGATCAATCTAAATTCCGATTCGTGTTTCCTTACCTGCGTAGGTCTCGGGAAAAAAAAGTCTGGAGACCCCCGGGCAATTTTTAGGCCAAAATTTTCACGGGCAAATTTTTTCCCTATCCTATTTTCAGGCTTTTCTGAGTCTTTTGAGCCACGTGCCATCATAGTGATTTTTTGTCGCACTTTTTAGTCGTCGCTGCCCTGATTTCCGAAAAAAAGTAAAAAAAATTCCGTGCCCATCCTATCAGTTTGACGAGGGAAGAGTTTTGAGACACTCGCCATTATAGTGATTTTTCGCAAAAAAAAGAGGAGCGCAAAAAAAGAGCGAAAAAAAGAGTTCCAGAGTGTGCTTTTCCCTTATTTACGTGCAGCGCCGTGATTTTGTTAGTGTTCTAGGCTCGCGTCTCTAGCACGGTCTAGCCTAGGACCAGCACAGTACCGTCGTTGAGCGTTTATTCAACTTTGCATCTCTGAATTGATTATTGCTGACCCTTTTTGCTACCATACTATAAGCCTTCCCAGCTCCACATACATCTACGTCGTGCGTTTGACTCTCCCTGGCAATCGCTCTATCCAAGCTTTTGAGAGTTTTGACTACAACGGTTGCCGATCACCGCCTGCTGCTGGGTAAGAACTGGTAAGAATTTGAGATTTGCTTGACGGATTTGTGACAGCCGCCACCACCACCACTTGTTAGTAGTCTGTAGGATCATATTCTTGTGTGTTTCTATTGCTGCTAACCATGCCAGGATCACAAGCCGACGAGACTGACTGGGAGAACTTGACGAACAAGGAGCTTCATGATACGTTTCAGCAAATGATGAGTGGACAGGTGCACGATTTGATAAACAGATTTGAAGAGGCCATGGAGAAGATAGATGGCATGGAGAAGACGTTTGAAACAAAGCTCGATAACAAGTTTGCTGAATTGCTTTCGCGTCTTCCACCACCACCACCGGCTGCTCCTGCCGCACCTCTGCAGCAGCAGCAACAACATCGACTACCTCCACGTCGGGAAACAGCCCTCCGCCGAGCGAGCCATGTCCCTCTTCAGTCGGGCCAAACTGCTGGTGCTGCTGTTGATACTTCTGTGGCTCCTACTGCTGATGTGGAGGAGAATGATTATGTGGGAGATTATGAGGATGAGGTTGATCAAAATCAGAACTACGTGCCACCACTAGCACAGCAACCACCAGGTCGTCCACATGCAAATAATGGCAATGGTAGGGCTCACCCTCAGGTACGAGATCATGACCATCTCCCTAAACTAAAATTGAATATTCCACCATTTGAGGGTAGATATGTTCCTGATATATATCTTACTTGGGAGTTAGAAACTGAACAACGATTTACATGTTTACAATATCCCGAGGAGAGACGTGTTCCTGCTGTTGTTTGTGCTTTCACTAGTTTTGCATGTGTTTGGTGGTCTGAGCATTGTAGATTATATCCTATTCCGGCTACTTGGGCTGCTTTGAAAACTGCTATGCGTACTCGTTGGGTTCCACCATATTATCAACGTGAATTACTTCAAAAATTGCAGCGCTTAAGACAGGGAAAAAAATTCTGTAGAAGAATATTATCAGGAATTACAAACTGGCATGATTAGATGTGGTATTGTTGAGGAGAATGGAGCTATGCTTGCATGTTTTATGGGTGGATTAAATAGAGAGATTCAAACGATTCTAGAGTATAAGGAGTATACTAATATCACTAGTTTATTCCATCTTGCTTGTAAAGCTGAACGTGAAGTGCAGGATCGACAGGCATTGGCGCGGACTAACTTTTCTGCAGGTCGACCTTCATCATGGACACCATGTGTATCATCTACTTCGACACATTCTGCTACACCGGCGCCTCCGTCGGCTGCCACCTCCAACCGTGATACAATAAAGCAGGCACAATCACCACTATCTGCCAAGAGCACACCTTCTGGGCCTGCAAAGAGCTCTTCTTCATCCATGGCATCAACAGGGCAAACACATGATATTATTTGTCGACGTTGCAAGGGTGGAGGTCATTATGCGAGAGAATGCCCATCTAAGCGTGTGATGATTGTTACTGAGGATGGTGGGTATGAGTCCGCTAGTGATTATGATGAGGAGACCTTGGCTCTTATTACACGTGAAGAACATGGTGGAGACGATTCTGATCATGAGACGCAATACATGGCTCCTGAAGATGCTGACAGGTATGAATGTTTAGTTGCTCAACGTGTTTTGAGTGTGCAGGTTACACAAGCTGAGCAAAATCAGAGGCATAATTTGTTCCATACAAAGGGAGTTGTGAAGGAACGTTCTATTCGCGTGATCATAGATGGAGGGAGCTGCAATAACTTGGCTAGCATGGAGATGGTGGAGAAGCTATCTCTCACCACAAGACCACATCCACATCCTTACTACATCCAATGGTTCAACAACAGCGGCAAGGTTAAGGTAACACGTACTGTTCGTGTGCATTTTAGTATCTCTACATATGCTGATTATGTTAATTGTGATGTGGTACTGATGAGGACATCAATACCATTGTTACACCCACAGGCCCTGCTGCTATACATACTGGACCAATTACTAGAGCTCGCGCACGCCAACTAAATTACCAGGTACTTTCGTTTCTTGGTAATGATTCTAATGTTCATGAGAATATGATGCTGCCTAAATTGGATACATTTGTTTTGCTTACAAATGAAGGGCCTAGCTTGGAGAAGGATGAACATTGGAGCAAGAACAAGCATGGAGATGATGGCATGCGCAAGGGGAACAAGAACAGAGTTACAAGTGATGATTTCAGGACTTTGAAGCCACCATAATGGGTGCATGAAGCCTTGGACGAAATATACAAGATGCCACTTCATAAATTTCGTCCCGAGGCTATTTTAGGTGCTGCGTCACCTTATTATTGGGCCAGGCCCATGTAATTTCGAAATACATAAGTATAGGCTATTTTTAGAGTCCGTATGTGTGGGGAAACAAGAGATAGGGTTGATTTCGGACCCCTCCACCAAGGGCCACGAAATTCCCCCCTATTCCTCCATATATACAGCCCTTAGGGCATCGTTTAGACTTTGGGTTTTGTTTAGATTAAAAGTTCGGCATAGCTGCAACTTCGCGTACTTCGTTTGTGTTCAACGACCAGACAAAGGCGTCACAGAACCCCACCTTGATCAATAAAGCTTTCATCTTATATTCGCAATATCCAGATTGCAATCTCAGTTTCTTGCTTGTTCTTCGTTTGCTCGCAGGAAACAGACCCTCGTGGTCAGGTTGATTGTGCTCCGGCGTGGTCAATAACCTCTCGGAGTTGGTTTAGCGATTGCTAAGGCGCGACGTCCTCGCACGTTCGTAGTCGGATCGTCAAAGTCGACTTCCACCAAAGCGAAATCCATCATCTCATCGAAAGACGGGACACCTCCGCCTCTATCAGGTACCTATGCAAGCATGTTCCTTATTACTTGGTAGACCTGATGAGGACATTAATACAATTGTTACACCCACAGCCCCTGCTGCTATACATACTGGACCAATTACTAGAGCTTGTGCACGCCAACTAAATTACCAGGTACTTTCGTTTCTTGGTAATGATTCTAATGTTCATGAGAATATGATGCTGCCTAAATTGGATACATTTGTTTTGCTTACAAATGAAGGGCCTAGCTTGGAGAAGGATGAACATTGGAGCAAGAACAAGCATGGAGATGATGGCATGCGCAAGGGGAACAAGAACGGAGTTACAAGTGATGATTTCAGGACTTTGAAGCCACCATAATGGGTGCATGAAGCCTTGGACGAAATATACAAGATGCCACTTCATAAATTTCGTCCCGAGGCTATTTTAGGTGCTGCGTCACCTTATTATTGGGCCAGGCCCATGTAATTTCGAAATACATAAGTATAGGCTATTTTTAGAGTCTGTATGTGTGGGGAAACAAGAGATAGGGTTGATTTCGGACCCCTCCACCAAGGGCCACGAATATCCCCCCTCTTCCTCCATATATACAGCCCTTAGGGTATCGTTTAGACTTTGGGTTTTGTTTAGATTAAATGTTCGCCATAGCTGCAACTTTGCGTACTTCGTTTGTGTTCAACGACCAGACAAAGGCGTCACAGAACCCCACCTTGATCAATAAAGCTTTCATCTTATATTCGCAATATCCAGATTGCAATCTCAGTTTCTTGCTTGTTCTTCGTTTGCTTGCAGGAAACAGACCCTCGTGGTCAGGTTGATCGTGCTCCGGCGTGGTCAATAACCTCTCGGAGTTGGTTTAGCGATTGCTAAGGCGCGACGTCCTCGCACGTTCGTAGTCGGATCGTCAAAGTCGACTGCCACCAAAGCGATATCTATCATCTCATCGAAAGACGGGACACCTTTGCCTCTATCAAGTGGTATCAGATTTCCAGGTTGCTCGGTGAGATTTTACAGTTTTTCGTAGTTTAGATCGAGTCTGTTCTTCATACCTACAGTCCACGAAGAAGCCAAAAAAAAATTAGGGTTAGTTCATCTTATCCGAACCAATCTGAGCCTTTGCATAATCTTTTTAGGGTTTTGCTTTGTTGAATTTGCGGTTGCATCGTCGTGTCTAGTTGCTGGTCTTAGCTTTAGTCTTTTAGAGTTTCGAGTTCTGGTCATAAGTTGTCACGCCGCCACCGCACCATCATCATCGCCCCTGTCACCTACCACCACCGCTCCGAATCGGTATCCATATACCACCACCAATCCGTATCCATATACCACCACCGATCCATATCCATATATTACCACCGCTGCCATATACCACCACCGCTGCCATATACCACCACCATATATCCACCACCAATCCGAGTTCCTTGCATATTAGGTGTGTTTTCGAGATCCATCTAGATTCCGATTCGTGTTTCCTTGCCGGAGTAGGTTTCGGAAAAAAAAAGTCCGGAAACCACGCTCCGTTTAGGCCCAAAATTTTTCGAAAACGCATTTTTCGAAAAAAAAATCGGCTATCCTATTTTTAGGTGTTTCTGAGTGTTTTGAGACAGGTGCCATTATAGGAAGTTTTTTTTGACCCGTTTCCAGTTTTTGGGTCCGGGCAGTCGAAAAAAAAAATTGGTCGAAAAAATATCGTGCCCATCCTGTCAGTTTGAGCTAGGAAGAGTTTTGAGACACTCGCCATTATAGTGATTTTTCGCAAAAAAAAAGCAGCGCAAAAAAAAAGAGCGCAAAAAAAAAGCGAAAAAAAATTCAAGAGTGTGCTTTTCCCTTGTTTACGTGCCGCGCCGTGATTTTGTTGGTGTTCTAGGCTCGCGTCTCTAGTACAGTCTAGCCTAGGACCAGCACAGTACCGTCGTTGAGCGTTTCTTCAACTTTGCATCTCTGAATTGATTATTGCTGATCCTTTTTTTGCTACCATATTATAAGCCTTCCCAGCTCCATATACATCTACGTCGTGCGTTTGACTCTCCCTGGTAATCGCTCTATCCAAGCTTTGAGAGTTTTGACTACAACGGGTGCCGATCACCACCTGCTGCAGGGTAAGAACTGGTAAGAATTTGAGATTTGCTTGACGGGTTTCTGATACACCACCACCACTTCTTAGTAGTCTGTAGGATCATATTCTTGTGTGTTTCTATTTGCTGCTAACCATGGTAGGATCACAAGCCGATGAGTCTGATTGGGAGAACCTGACGAACAAACAGCTACATGATAAATTTCAGCAAATGATGAGTGGACAGGTGCAAGATGTGCTAAACAAATTTGACGAGGCCATGGAGAAGATAGATGGCATGGAGAAGACGTTCGAAACAAAGCTTGATAGCAAGTTTAATGAATTGCTCGCGCGTTTACCACCACCACCGCCGGCTGCACCTATCGCACCTCTGCAACACCAACAACAACGCATCCTTCCGAATCAGTATGGACGAGCGAAGCGTGTTCCTATTGAGGATGGCCAAACTTCTGGTGCTGCTGTTCCTGTTATTGATGCTTCTTTGGCTCCTGCTACTGCTGCTGCTGGTACCCAGGAGGATGATGAGTATGCGGGCTATAATGAGGATGAGGTTGATCAAAATCAAAACTACGTGCACCCACCAGCACCACCACCAGCAGGTCGACCTCAGGTATATATTCGTAATGGTAGGCCTGCACCACCACCTCAGGTACGAGATGATGTCCATATTCCTAAACTGAAATTGAATATTCCACCATTTGAGGGTAGATATGTTCCTGATATATATCTTACTTGGGAGTTAGAAACTGAACAACGTTTTACATGTTTACAATATCCCGAGGAGAGACGGGTTGCTGCTGCTGTTTGTGCTTTCACTAGTTTTGCATGTGTATGGTGGTCTGAACATTGTAGATTATATCCTATTCCAACTACTTGGGCTGCTTTGAAAACTGCTATGCATACGCGTTGGGTTCCACCGTATTATCAACGTGAATTGCTTCAAAAATTGCAGCGTTTAAGACAAGGGAAAAATTCTGTAGAAGAATATTATCAGGAATTACAAACTGGCATGATTAGATGTGGTATTGTTGAGGAGAATGAAGCTATGCTTGCACGTTTTCTGGGTGGATTAAATAGAGAGATTCAGACCATTCTAGACTATAAGGAGTATACTAATATCACTCGTTTATTCCATCTTGCTTGTAAAGCTGAACGTGAAGTGCAGGATCGACAAGCATTGGGGCGAACTAACTTTTCTGCAGGCCGACCTTCATCATGGACACCACGTGCATCTTCTACTTCAACTGCATCAGCACCTCCATCCGGTGCCACCTCCAGCCGTGATACAAGAAAACAGGCACAACCACCATTATCTGCCAAGAGCGCACCTGCGGGGCCTGCACAGCGTTCTTCTTCTTCCATGGCATCAACAGGGCACACAAGTGATATTATTTGTCGTCGTTGTAAGGGAGGAGGTCATTATGCGAGAGAATGCAAATCTCCGCGTGTGATGATTGCTACCGCGGATGGTGGATATGAGTCCGCTAGTGACTATGATGAGGAGACATTGGCTCTTATTACACGTGAAGAACATGGTGGAGATGATTCTGATCATGAGACGCAATACATGGCTCCTGAAGACGCTGACAGGTATGAATGTTTAGTTGCTCAACGTGTTTTGAGTGTGCAGGTCACACAAGCTGAGCAAAATCAGAGGCACAATTTGTTCCACACCAAGGGAGTTGTGAAGGAACGTTCTGTGCGCGTCATAATAGACGGAGGGAGCTGCAATAACTTGGCTAGCATGGAGATGGTGGAGAAGCTTTCTCTCACCACAAGACCACATCCACATCCTTACTACATCCAATGGTTCAACAACAGCGGCAAGGTTAAGGTAACACGTACTGTTCGTGTGCATTTTAGTATCTCTACATATGCTGATTATGTTGATTGTGATGTGGTACCTATGCAAGCATGTTCCTTATTACTTGGTAGACCATGGCAATTTGATAAAAATTCTGTACACCATGGTAGAAACAATCACTATACTCTTGTTCATAAGGATAAAAATATTACTTTGCTTCCTATGACTCCTGATTCCATTTTGAAAGATGATATTAATAGAGCTAATAAAGCAAAACAGGAGAAGAATAAGAGTGAAAATCAGATTGTGGCAAAAGAATTTGAGCAACAAATGAAGCCTAATAGTAAACCATCTAGTGTTGCTTCTGAAATTAAATTGAAAAGTGCATGTTTATTTGCCACCAAATCTGATATTGATGAGCTAGATTTCAGCAAATCTGTTTGCTATGCTTTTGTGTGCAAAGAGGCATTATTTTCATTCGAGGACGTGCCTTCCTCTTTGCCTCCTGCTGTCACTAACATTTTGCAGGAGTTCGCTGACGTTTTTCCACAAGACGTGCCACCGGGATTACCGCCTATTCGAGGGATTGAGCATGAGATTGACTTAATTCCCGGTGCTTCACTGCCAAACCGTGCACCATACCGTACCAATCCAGAGGAGACGAAGGAGATTATGCGTCAAGTACAAGAGCTTCTCGACAAAGGTTATATACGCGAATCCCTTAGTCCTTGTGCTGTTCCTATTATTCTAGTGCCGAAAAAGGATGGTACATCACGTATGTGTGTTGATTGTAGAGGCATTAATAATATTACTATTCGTTATTGTCATCCTATTCCTAGGCTAGATGATATGCTTGATGAATTGAGTGGCTCTACAATATTCTCCAAAGTTGATTTGCGTAGTGGCTACCATCAAATTCGTATGAAATTGGGAGATGAATGGAAAACAGCATTTAAAACTAAGTTTGGATTATATGAGTGTTTAGTCATGCCTTTTGGGTTAACTAATGCACCTAGTACTTTCATGAGATTAATGAACGAAGTTTTACGTGCTTTCATTGGACGATTTGTGGTAGTTTACTTTGATGACATATTGATTTATAGCAGATCTTTGGAGGAACATTTGGAACATTTACGTGCTGTTTTTATTGCACTACGTGATGCACGTTTGTTTGGTAACCTTGGGAAGTGCACCTTTTGCACCGACCGAGTGTCTTTTCTTGGCTATGTTGTTACTCCACAGGGAATTGAAGTTGATAAAGCCAAGATTGAAGCTATTGAGAGTTGGCCGCAGCCCAAAACGGTCACACAAGTGAGGAGTTTCCTTGGCCTTGCTGGATTCTATAGGCGTTTTGTGAGAGATTTCAGCACCATTGCTGCACCTCTCAATGAGCTTACAAAGAAAGATGTGCCTTTTCTTTGGGGTACCGCACAGGAAGAAGCCTTCACGGTATTGAAAGATAAGTTGACACATGCTCCTTTACTCCAACTTCCTGATTTTAATAAGACTTTTGAGCTTGAATGTGATGCTAGTGGAATTGGATTAGGAGGTGTGTTATTACAAGATGGCAAACCTGTTGCATACTTTTCTGAAAAATTGAGTGGGCCTAGTCTGAATTATTCTACTTATGATAAAGAATTATATGCTCTTGTTCGGACTTTAGAAACATGGCAACATTATTTATGGCCCAAAGAATTTGTTATACATTCTGATCATGAATCTTTGAAACATATTAAAAGTCAAGCTAAACTGAATCGTAGACATGCTAAATGGGTTGAATTCATTGAGACTTTTCCTTATGTCATTAAACACAAGAAGGGAAAAGAAAATGTTATTGCTGATGCTTTGTCTCGCCGCTATACTATGCTTTCACAACTTGACTTCAAAATATTTGGTTTGGAGACCATCAAAGATCAATATGTGCATGATGCTGATTTTAAAGATGTAATGCAGAATTGTAAAGAAGGAAGAATGTGGAACAAGTTCGTCGTTAACGATGGATTTGTGTTTCGTGCTAACAAGCTATGCATTCCAGCTAGCTCCGTTCGTCTTTTGTTGTTGCAGGAGGCGCATGGAGGAGGATTAATGGGACACTTTGGCGTGAAGAAGACGGAGGACGTACTTGCTACACATTTCTTTTGGCCAAAGATGAGACGGGATGTTGAGCGTTTTTTTTTCCGAAACCTACTCCGGCAAGGAAACACGAATCGAAAACTAGATGGATCTCGGAAACAAACCTAATAAGCAAGGAACTCGGATTGGTGGTAGATATATGGTGGTGGTATATGGCAGCGGTGGTGGTAGCGGTGGTAGTATATGGATATGGATCAGTGGTGGTATATGGACACGGATTGGTGGTGGTATATGGATACGGATTCGGAGCGGTGGTGGTAGATGGCAGGGGCGATGATGATGGTGCGGCGGCGGCGTGACAACTTATGACCAGAACTCGAAACTCTAAAAGACTAGACTCTAAGACCAGCAACTAGACCGACGATGCAACCGCAAATTCAACAAAGCAAAACCCTAAAAAGATTATGCAAAGGCTCAGATTGGTTCGGATATGATGAACTAACCCTAATTTTTTTTGTGGCTTTTTCGTGGACTGTAGGTATGAGGAACACACTCGATCTAAACTACGAAAAACTGTAAAATCTCACCGAGCAACCTGGAAATCTGATACCACTTGATAGAGGCAAAGGTGTCCCGTCTTTCGATGAGATGATGGATATCGCTTTGGTGGAAGTCGACTTTGACGATCCGACTACGAACGTGCGAGGACGTCGCGCCTTAGCAATCGCTAAACCAACTCCGAGAGGTTATTGACCACGCCGGAGCACGATCAACCTGACCACGAGGGTCTGTTTCCTGCGAGCAAACGAAGAACAAGCAAGAAACTAAGATTGCAATCTGGATATTGCGAATATAAGATGAAAACTTTATTGATCAAGGTGGGGTTCTGTGACGCCTTTGTCTGGTCGTTGAACACAAACAAAGTACGCGAAGTTGCAGCTATGGCGAACTTTTAATCTAAACAAAACCCAAAGTCTAAACGATGCCCTAAGGGCTGTATATATGGAGGAAGAGGGGGCAATTTCGTGGCCCTTGGTGGAGGGGTCCGAAATCAACCCTATCTCTTGTTTCCCCACACATACGGACTCTAAAAATAGCCTATACTTATGTATTTCGAAATTACATGGGCCTGGCCCAATAATAAGGTGACGCAGCACCTAAAATAGCCTCGGGACGAAATTTATGAAGTGGCATCTTGTATATTTCGTCCAAGGCTTCATGCACCCATTATGGTGGCTTCAAAGTCCTGAAATCATCACTTGTAACTCTGTTCTTGTTCCCCTTGCGCATGCCATCGTCTCCATGCTTGTTCTTGCTCCAATGTTCATCCTTCTCCAAGCTAGGCCCTTCATTTGTAAGCAACACAAATGTATCCAATTTAGGCAGCATCATATTCTCATGAACATTAGAATCATTACCAAGAAACGAAAGTACCTGGTAATTTAGTTGGCATGCACGAGCTCTAGTAATTGGTCCAGTATGTATAGCAGCAGGGGCTGTGGGTGTAACAATTGTATTGATGTCCTCATCATCCTCCCCTTCTTGAAATGAAGTCGTCCTCGACGGAAGTTCATCTTCCTCACCCAAATAAGGCTTCAAATCTGCAATGTTAAAAGTGGGACTAACCCCAAAATCTGCAGGCAGCTCAAGTTTATATGCATTATCATTTATTTTCTCTAACACCTTAAACGGACCATCAGCACGTGGCATTAACTTTGATTTGCGCAAATCAGGAAATCTATCCTTACGCAAATGTAACCAAACAAGATCTCCAGGTGCAAACACAACATGTTTTCTACCCTTATCTCCAGCAAGTTTATATTTAGCATTCATGCGCTCAATGTTTTCCTTAGTTAACTCATGCATTTTTAAAATCAATTCAGCACGTTGTTTAGCATCAAAATTAACCTTCTCCGAAGATGGAAGAGGCAACAAATCAATAGGTGCATGAGGTAGGAAACCATACACAACTTCAAAAGGGCACATCTTAGTAGTAGAATGCAATGAACGATTATAAGCAAATTCAATATGAGGCAAGCATTCCTCCCACATTTTCTTATTATTCTTCAAAACAGCCCTAAGCATAGTAGACAACGTTCTATTGACTACTTCAGTTTGTCCATCAGTTTGGGGGTGACAAGTAGTACTAAAAAGTAGTTTCGTCCCCAACTTAGCCCATAAACATCTCCAAAAGTGGCTAAGAAATTTAGTATCACGATCTGAAACAATAGTATTTGGCACACCATGCAAGCGAATAATTTCACGAAAGAACAAATCAGCAACATTAACAGCATCATCGCTTTTATGACATGGTATAAAGTGTGCCATTTTCGAGAATCTATCCACGACAACAAATATGCTATCCCTCCCCTTCTTTGTTCGAGGTAAACCTAAAACAAAGTCCATAGATATATCCTCCCAAGGAACACTAGGTACAGGCAAAGGCATATATAAACCATGAGGATTGAGTCGTGACTTAGCTTTTTGACATGTAGTGCAGCGAGCAATAAAACGCTCAATATCCCGTCTCATCTTTGGCCAAAAGAAATGTGTAGCAAGTACGTCCTCCGTCTTCTTCACGCCAAAGTGTCCCATTAATCCTCCTCCATGCGCCTCCTGCAACAATAAAAGACGAACGGAGCTAGCTGGAATGCATAGCTTGTTAGCACGAAACACAGATCCATCGTTAACAACAAACTTGTTCCACATTCTTCCTTCTTTACAATTCTGCATTACATCTTTAAAATCAGCATCATGCACATATTGATCTTTGATGGTCTCCAAACCAAATATTTTGAAGTCAAGTTGTGAAAGCATAGTATAGCGACGAGACAATGCATCAGCAATAACATTTTCTTTTCCCTTCTTGTGTTTAATGACATAAGGGAAAGTCTCAATGAATTCAACCCATTTAGCATGTCTACGATTCGGTTTAGCTTGACTTTTAATATGTTTCAAAGATTCATGATCAGAATGTATAACAAATTCTTTGGGCCATAAATAATGTTGCCATGTTTCTAAAGTCCGAACAAGAGCATATAATTCTTTATCATAAGTAGAATAATTCAGACTAGGCCCACTCAATTTTTCAGAAAAGTATGCAACAGGTTTGCCATCTTGTAATAACACACCTCCTAATCCAATTCCACTAGCATCACATTCAAGCTCAAAAGTCTTATTAAAATCAGGAAGTTGGAGTAAAGGAGCATGTGTCAACTTATCTTTCAATACCGTGAAGGCTTCTTCCTGTGCGGTACCCCAAAGAAAAGGCACATCTTTCTTTGTAAGCTCATTGAGAGGTGCAGCAATGGTGCTGAAATCTCTCACAAAACACCTGTAGAATCCAGCGAGGCCAAGAAAACTCCTCACTTGTGTGACCGTTTTGGGTTGCGGCCAACTCTCAATAGCTTCAATCTTGGCTTTATCAACTTCAATTCCCTGTGGAGTAACAACATAGCCAAGAAAAGATACTCGGTCGGTGCAAAAGGTGCACTTCCCAAGGTTACCAAACAAACGTGCATCACGTAGAGCAATAAAAACAGCACGTAAATGTTCCAAATGTTCTTCCAAAGATCTGCTATAAATCAATATGTCATCAAAGTAAACTACCACAAATCGTCCAATGAAAGCACGTAAAACTTCGTTCATTAATCTCATGAAAGTACTAGGTGCATTAGTTAACCCAAAAGGCATGACTAACCACTCATATAATCCAAACTTAGTTTTAAATGCTGTTTTCCATTCATCTCCCAATTTCATACGAATTTGATGGTAGCCACTACGCAAATCAACTTTGGAGAATATTGTAGAGCCACTCAATTCATCAAGCATATCATCTAGCCTAGGAATAGGATGACGATAACGAATAGTAATATTATTAATGCCTCTGAAATCAACACACATACGTGATGTACCATCCTTTTTCGGCACTAGAATAATAGGAACAGCACAAGGACTAAGGGATTCGCGTATATAACCTTTGTCGAGAAGCTCTTGTACTTGACGCATAATCTCCTTCGTCTCCTCTGGATTGGTACGGTATGGTGCACGGTTTGGCAGTGAAGCACCGGGAATTAAGTCAATCGGATGCTCAATCCCTCGAATAGGCGGTAATCCCAGTGGCACGTCTTGTGGAAAAACGTCAGCGAACTCCTGCAAAATGTTAGTGACAGCAGGAGGCAAAGAGGAAGGCTCGTCCTCGAATGAAAATAATGCCTCTTTGCACAAAAAAGCATAGCAAACAGATTTGCTGAAATCTAGCTCATCAATATCAGATTTGGTGGCAAATAAACATGCACTTTTCAATTTAATTTCAGAAGCAACACTAGATGGTTTATTATTAGGCTTCATTTGTTGCTCAAATTCTTTTGCCACAATCTGATTTTCACTCTTATTCTTCTCCTGTTGTGCTTTATTAGCTCTATTAATATCATCTTTCAAAATGGAATCAGGAGTCATAGTGATGAGGACATCAATACAATTGTTACACCCACAGCCCCTGCTGCTATACATACTGGACCAATTACTAGAGCTCGTGCACGCGAACTAAATTACCAGGTACTTTCGTTTCTTGGTAATGATTCTAATGTTCATGAGAATATGATGCTGCCTAAATTGGATACATTTGTTTTGCTTACAAATGAAGGGCCTAGCTTGGAGAAGGATGAACATTGGAGCAAGAACAAGCATGGAGATGATGGCATGCGCAAGGGGAACAAGAACGGAGTTACAAGTGATGATTTCAGGACTTTGAAGCCACCATAATGGGTGCATGAAGCCTTGGACGAAATATACAAGATGCCACTTCATAAATTTCGTCCCGAGGCTATTTTAGGTGCTGCGTCACCTTATTATTGGGCCAGGCCCATGTAATTTCGAAAGACATAAGTATAGGCTATTTTTAGAGTCCGTATGTGTGGGGAAACAAGAGATAGGGTTGATTTCGGACCCCTCCACCAAGGGCCACGAAATTCCCCCCTCTTCCTCCATATATACAGCCCTTAGGGCATCGTTTAGACTTTGGGTTTTGTTTAGATTAAAAGTTCGCCATAGCTGCAACTTCGCGTACTTCGTTTGTGTTCAACGACCAGACAAAGGCGTCACAGAACCCCACCTTGATCAATAAAGCTTTCATCTTATATTCGCAATATCCAGATTGCAATCTTAGTTTCTTGCTTGTTCTTCGTTTGCTCGCAGGAAACAGACCCTCGTGGTCAGGTTGATCGTGCTCCGGCGTGGTCAATAACCTCTCGGAGTTGGTTTAGCGATTGCTAAGGCGCGACGTCCTCGCACGTTCGTAGTCGGATCGTCAAAGTCGACTTCCACCAAAGCGATATCCATCATCTCATCGAAAGACGGGACACCTCCGCCTCTATCACGTCCAATGAAAGCACGTGAAACTTCGTTCATTAATCTCATGAAAGTACTAGGTGCATTAGTTAACCCAAAAGGCATGACTAACCACTCATATAATCCAAACTTAGTTTTAAATGCTGTTTTCCATTCATCTCCCAATTTCATACGAATTTGATGGTAGCCACTACGCAAATCAACTTTGGAGAATATTGTAGAGCCACTCAATTCATCAAGCATATCATCTAGCCTAGGAATAGGATGACGATAACGAATAGTAATATTATTAATGCCTCTACAATCAACACACATACGTGATGTACCATCCTTTTTCGGCACTAGAATAATAGGAACAGCACAAGGACTAAGGGATTCGCGTATATAACCTTTGTCGAGAAGCTCTTGTACTTGACGCATAATCTCCTTCGTCTCCTCTGGATTGGTACGGTATGGTGCACGGTTTGGCAGTGAAGCACCGGGAATTAAGTCAATCTGATGCTCAATCCCTCGAATAGGCGGTAATCCCAGTGGCACGTCTTGTGGAAAGACGTCAGCGAACTCCTGCAAAATGTTAGTGACAGCAGGAGGCAAAGAGGAAGGCACGTCCTCGAATGAAAATAATGCCTCTTTGCACACAAAAGCATAGCAAACAGATTTGCTGAAATCTAGCTCATCAATATCAGATTTGGTGGCAAATAAACATGCACTATTCAATTTAATTTCAGAAGCAACACTAGATGGTTTATTATTAGGCTTCATTTGTTGCTCAAATTCTATTGCCACAATCTGATTTTGACTCTTATTCTTTTCCTGTTTTGCTTTATTAGCTCTATTAATATCATCTTTCAAAATGGAATCAGGAGTCATAGGAAGCAAAGTAATATTTTTATCCTTATGAACAAGAGTATAGTGATTGTTTCTACCATGGTGTACAGAATTTTTATCAAATTGCCATGGTCTACCAAGTAATAAGGAACATGCTTGCATAGGTACCACATCACAATCAACATAATCAGCATATGTAGAGATACTAAAATGCACACGAACAGTACGTGTTACCTTAACCTTGCCGCTGTTGTTGAACAATTGGATGTAGTAAGGATGTGGATGTGGTCTTGTGGTGAGAGAAAGCTTCTCCACCATCTCCATGCTAGCCAAGTTGTTGCAGCTACCTCCGTCTATGATGACGCGCACAGAACGTTCCTTCACAACTCCCTTGGTATGGAACAAATTGTGCCTCTGATTTTGCTCAGCTTGTGTGACCTGCACACTCAAAACACGTTGAGCAACTAAACATTCATACCTGTCAGCGTCTTCAGGAGCCATGTATTGCGTCTCATGATCAGAATCATCTCCACCATGTTCTTCACGTGTAATAAGAGCCAATGTCTCCTCATCATAGTCACTAGCGGACTCATATCCACCATCCGCGGTAGCAATCATCACACGCGGAGATTTGCATTCTCTCGCATAATGACCTCCTCCCTTACAACGACGACAAATAATATCACTTGTGTGCCCTGTTGATGCCCTGGAACAAGAAGAACTCTGTGCAGGCCCAGCAGGTGCGCTCTTGGCAGATAATGGTGGTTGTGCCTGTTTTCTTGTATCACGACTGGAGGAGGCACCTGATTGAGGTGCTGGTGCAGTTGAAGTAGAAGATGCACGCGGTGTCCATGATGAAGGTCGGCCTGCAGAAAAGTTAGTTCGCCCCAATGCTTGTCGATCCTGCACTTCACGTTCAGCTTTACAAGCAAGATGGAATAAACGAGTGATATTAGTATACTCCTTATAGTCTAGAATGGTCTGAATCTCTCTATTTAATCCACCCAGAAAACGTGCAAGCATAGCTTCATTCTCCTCAACAATACCACATCTAATCATGCCAGTTTGTAATTCCTGATAATATTCTTCTACAGAATTTTTCCCTTGTCTTAAGCGCTGTAATTTTTGAAGCAATTCACGTTGATAATATGGTGGAACCCAACGAGTACGCATAGCAGTTTTCAAAGCAGCCCAAGTAGTTGGAATAGGATATAATCTACAATGTTCAGACCACCATACACAAGCAAAACTAGTGAAAGCACAAACAGCAGCAGCAACTCGTCTCTCCTCAGGATATTGTAAACATGTAAATCGTTGTTCAGTTTCTAACTCCCAAGTAAGATATATATCAGGAACATATCTACCCTCAAATGGTGGAATATTCAATTTCAGTTTAGGAATATGGACATCATCTCGTACCTGAGGTGGTGGTGCAGGCCTACCATTACGAATATATACCTGAGGTCGACCTGCTGGTGGTGGTGCTGGTGGTTGCACGTAGTTCTGATTTTGAGCAACCTCATCCTCGTAATCTCCCACATAATCATCCTCCTCCACATCAGCAGCAGGAGCCACAGAAGTATCAACAGCAGCACCAACAGTTTGGCCAAACGCAAGAGGAACACGGCTCGCTCGGCGGAGGTCTATTTCGCGACGTGGAGGTAGTCGTTGTTGTTGTTGTTGGAGAGGTGCGTTAGGTGCAGCGGGTGGTGGTGGTGGAAGACGCGCGAGCAATTCATTAAACTTGTTATCGAGCTTTGTTTCGAACGTCTTCTCCATGCCATCTATCTTCTCCATGGCCTCTTTGATAGAGGCAAAGGTGTCCCGTCTTTCGATGAGATGATGGATATCGCTTTGGTGGAAGTCGACTTTGACGATCCGACTACGAACGTGCGAGGACGTCGCGCCTTAGCAATCGCTAAACCAACTCCGAGAGGTTATTGACCACGCCGGAGCACGATCAACCTGACCACGAGGGTCTGTTTCCTGCGAGCAAACGAAGAACAAGCAAGAAACTGAGATTGCAATCTGGATATTGCGAATATAAGATGAAAGCTTTATTGATCAAGGTGGGGTTCTGTGACGCCTTTGTCTGGTCGTTGAACACAAACGAAGTACGCGAAGTTGCAGCTATGGCGAACTTTTAATCTAAACAAAACCCCAGGAAAAGCTACTAGATGGATCTACTTATATAGGAGCAAGGGGTGGCGGCCAAGGAGGTGGGAGGACGTCCCAAGGCAGCCTAAAACTAAATCTAGGTCGTACAAGGCCAATGGGCCCAAGTGGAGGTGATGTAACACCTTTGGACTTGTAGTTTGACTCGGATTCTGCTGCAGCATCAGATTGTTTCGTCCACAACTCAACGCTCCGGACGAATTTGAAGGTGATTCCAATTGGGTTGGAAAGTGCACGAAATCTAGTTTCCAACAAAAAAAGAATCACCCAATTCTGAGTCCGTATGAAAAACTTGTGTGCGTTTTGAGTCAGGTGTGTCTGTGCAGTCCGAATCTGAATCCAGAACGTGAGAGACTTGGACTCTATCTTCTCTTGGGCCAAAAGTGACGTGAGAGAACTTTTTGGACAGAAAATAAACATCTCTTTCTTCCTTATCTTCATATGTGGATTGTACAAATGTCCCATACACCTGCAATTAGACAAAACACAAAAGTGTGTGAAGTATTTTTGTTCTGGATAACATAAATAGATTATTGAATAGTTTGCACTAGAAATCACCTGACAAATATGCATATATGCAATATTTTTGGTCATATCCAAGGTAGTCATGTCCTCATCAAACGCTGTGCAGGCCCCGCAGGTGCGCTCTTGGCAGATAATGGTGGTTGTGCCTGTTTTCTTGTATCACGGCTGGAGGTGGCACCGGATGGAGGTGCTGGTGCAGTTGAAGTAGAAGATGCACGTGGTGTCCATGATGAAGGTCGGCCTGCAGAAAAGTTAGTTCGCCCCAATGCTTGTCGATCCTGCACTTCACGTTCAGCTTTACAAGCAAGATGGAATAAACGAGTCATATTAGTATACTCCTTATAGTCTAGAATGGTCTGAATCTCTCTATTTAATCCACCCAGAAAACGTGCAAGCATAGCTTCATTCTCCTCAACAATACCACATCTAATCATGCCAGTTTGTAATTCCTGATAATATTCTTCTACAGAATTTTTCCCTTGTCTTAAACGCTGCAATTTTTGAAGCAATTCACGTTGATAATATGGTGGAACCCAACGAGTACGCATAGCAGTTTTCAAAGCAGCCCAAGTAGTTGGAATAGGATATAATCTACAATGTTCAGACCACCATACACATGCAAAACTAGTGAAAGCACAAACAGCAGCAGCAACTCGTCTCTCCTCAGGATATTGTAAACATGTAAATCGTTGTTCAGTTTCTAACTCCCAAGTAAGATATATATCAGGAACATATCTACCCTCAAATGGTGGAATATTCAATTTCAGTTTAGGAATATGGACATCATCTCGTACCTGAGGTGGTGGTGCAGGCCTACCATTACGAATATATACCTGAGGTCGACCTGGTGGTGGTGGTGCTGGTGGCTGCACGTAGTTCGGATTTTGATCAACCTCATCCTCATAATCTCCCACATAATCATCATCCTCCCGGGTACCAGCAGCAGCAGTAGCAGGAGCCAAAGAAGCACCAACAGCAGTAGCAGCGGCACCAGAATATTGTCCTGGCTCAATAGGAACACGCTGTGCTCGTCCATACTGATTCGGAAGGGGGCGTAGTTGTTGTTGTTGCAGAGGTGCGACAGGTGCAGCCGGTGGTGGAAGACGCGCAAGCAGTTCATTAAATCTGTTATCGAGCTTTGTTTCGAACGTCTTCTCAAGGCCAGTAATCTTCTCCATGGCCTCTTCAAAATTGTTCAGCACATCTTGCACCTGTTCAGTCATCATTTGCTGAAACTTATCATGAAGCTCCTTGTTCGATAAGTTCTCCCAGTCAATCTCGTCGGCTTGTGATCCTGGCATGGTTAGCAGCAATAGAAACACACAAGAATATGATCCTACAGACTACTAAGAAGTGGTGGCGGTGTATCACAAATCCGTCAAGCAAATCTCAAATTCTTACCAGTTCTTACCCAGCAGCAGGCGGTGATCTGCAACCGTTGTAGTCAAAAACTCTCAAAGCTTGGATAGAGCGATTACCAGGGAGAGTCAAACACACGACGTAGATGTATGTGGAGCTGGGAAGGCTTATAGTATGGTAGCAAAAAGGGTCAGCAATAATCAATTCAGAGATGCAAAGTTGAATAAACGCTCAACGACGGTACTGTGCTGGTCCTAGGCTAGACTGTGCTAGAGACGCGAGCCTAGAACACCAACAAAATCACGGCGCGACACGTAAACAAGGGAAAAGCACACTCTGAATTTTTTTTTCGCTCTTTTTTTTTGCGCTTTTTTTGCGCTGTTTTTTTTGTGAAAAATCACTATAATGGCGAGTGTCTCAAAACTCTTCCTAGGTCAAACTGACAGGATGGGCACAAAATTTTTTTTTCGACCAATTTTTTTTTTCGACTGCCCGGACCCAGAAACTGGAAACGGGTCAAAAAAAACTTCCTATAATGGCACCTATCTCAAAACACTAAGAAACATCTAAAATTAGGATAGCCAGAAATTTTTTCGAAAAATGCATTTTCGAAAATTTTTGGGCCTAAACGGAGCGTGGTTTCCCGAAACCTACTCCGGCAAGGAAACACGAATCGGAAACTAGATGGATCTCGAAAACAAACCTAATAAGCAAGGAACTCGGATTGGTGGTGGATATATGGTGGTGGTATATGGCAGCGGTGGTGGTAGCGGTGGTAGTATATGGATATGGATCGGTGGTGGTATATGGACACGGATTGGTGGTGGTATATGGATACGGATTCAGAGCGGTGGTGGTAGATGGCAGGGGCGATGATGATGGTGCGGCGGCGGCGTGACAACTTATGACCAGAACTCGAAACTCTAAAAGACTAGACTCTAAGACCAGCAACTAGACACGACGATGCAACCGCAAATTCAACAAAGCAAAACCCTAAAAAGATTATGCAAAGGCTCAGATTGGTTCGGATATGATGAACTAACCCTAATTTTTTTGTGGCTTTTTCGTGGACTGTAGGTATGAAGAACAGACTCGATCTAAACTATGAAAAACTGTAAAATCTCACCGAGCAACCTGGAAATCTGATACCACTTGATAGAGGCAAAGGTGTCCCCTCTTTCGATGAGATGATGGATATCGCTTTGGTGGAAGTCGACTTTGACGATCCGACTACGAACGTGCGAGGACGTCGCGCCTTAGCAATCGCTAAACCAACTTCGAGAGGTTATTGACCACGCCGGAGCACGATCAACCTGACCACGAGGGTCTGTTTCCTGCGAGCAAATGAAGAACAAGCAAGAAACTAAGATTGCAATCTGGATATTGCGAATATAAGATGAAAGCTTTATTGATCAAGGTGGGGTTATGTGACGCCTTTGTCTGGTCGTTGAACACAAACGAAGTACGCGAAGTTGCAGCTATGGCGAACTTTTAATCTAAACAAAACCCAAAGTCTAAACGATGCCCTAAGGGCTGTATATATGGAGGAAGAGGGGGGAATTTCGTGGCCCTTGGTGGAGGGGTCTAAAATCAACCCTATCTCTTGTTTCCCCACACATACGGACTCTAAAAATAGCCTATACTTATGTATTTCGAAATTACATCGGCCTGGCCCAATAATAAGGTGACGCAGCACCTAAAATAGCCTCGGGACGAAATTTATGAAGTGGCATCTTGTATATTTCGTCCAAGGCTTCATGCACCCATTATGGTGGCTTCAAAGTCCTGAAATCATCACTTGTAACTCCGTTCTTGTTCCCCTTGCGCATGCCATCATCTCCATGCTTGTTCTTGCTCCAATGTTCATCCTTCTCCAAGCTAGGCCCTTCATTTGTAAGCAAAACAAATGTATCCAATTTAGGCAGCATCATATTCTCATGAACATTAGAATCATTACCAAGAAACAAAAGTAACTGGTAATTTAGTTGGCGTGCGCGAGCTCTAGTAATTGGTCCAGTATGTATAGCAGCAGGGCCTGTGGGTGTAACAATGGTATTGATGTCCTCATCACGATAACGAATAGTAATATTGTTAATGCCTCTACAATCAACACACATACGTGATGTACCATCCTTTTTCGGCACTAGAATAATAGGAACATCACAAGGACTAAGGGATTCGCGTATATAACCTTTGTCGAGAAGCTCTTGTACTTGACGCATAATCTCCTTCGTCTCCTCTGGATTGGTACGGTATGGTGCACGGTTTGGCAGTGAAGCACCGGGAATTAAGTCAATCTGATGAGGACATCAATACAACTGTTACATCCACAGCCCCTACTGCTACATATACGGGACCAATTACTAGAGCTCGTGCACGCCAACTAAATTACCAGGTACTTTCGTTTCTTGGTAATGATTCTAATGTTCATGAGAATATGATGCTGCCTAAATTGGATACATTTGTTTTGCTTACAAATGAAGGGCCTAGCTTGGAGAAGGATGAACATTGGAGCAAGAACAGGCATGGAGATGATGGCATGCGCAAGGGGAACAAGAACGGAGTTACAAGTGATGATTTCAGGACATTGAAGCCACCATAATGGGTGCATGAAGCCTTGGACGAAATGTACAAGATGCCACTTCATAAATTTCGTCCCGAGGCTATTTTAGGTGCTGCGTCACCTTATTATTGGGCCAGGCCCATGTAATTTCGAAATACATAAGTATAGGCTATTTTTAGAGTACGTATGTGTGAGGAAACAAGAGATAGGGTTGATTTCGGACCCCTCCACCAAGGGCCACGAAATTCCCCCTCTCTTCCTCCATACATACAGCCCTTAGGGCATCGTTTAGTCTTCGGGTTTTGTTTAGATTAAAAGTTCGCCATAGCTGCAACTTCGCGTACTTCGTTTGTGTTCAACGACCAGACAAAGGCGTCACAGAACCCCACCTTGATCAATAAAGCTTTCATCTTATATTCGCAATATCCAGATTGCAATCTCAGTTTCTTGCTTGTTCTTCGTTTGCTCGTAGGAAACAGACCCTCGTGGTCAGGTTGATCGTGCTCCGGCGTGGTTAATAACCTCTCGGAGTTGGTTTAGCGATTGCTAAGGCGCGATGTCCTCGCACGTTCGTAGTCGGATCGTCAAAGTCGACTGCCACCAAAGCGATATACATCATCTAATCGAAAGACGGGACACCTTTGCCTCTATCAGCCACGAAATTCCCCCCTCTTCCTCCATATATACAGCCCTTAGGGCGTCGTTTAGACTGTGGGTTTTGTTTAGATTAAAAGTTCGCCATAGCTGCAACTTCGCGTACTTCGTTTGTATCCAACGACCAGACCAAGACGTCACAGAACCCCACCTTGATCAATAAAGCTTTCATCTTATATTCGCAATATCCCGATTGCAATCTCAGTTTCTTGCTTGTTCTTCGTTTGCTCGCAGGAAACAGACCCTCGTGGTCAGGTTGATCGTGCTCCGGCGTGGTCAATAACCCTCGGAAGTTGGTTTAGCGATTGCTAATGCGCGACGTCTCGCACGTTCGTAGTCGGATCGTCAAGGTCGACTCCCACAGAAAACGATAGCCACCATCTCATCGAAACATCGGGACACCTTAGCCTCTATCACCTACCTCGTGGGCCCCCTGGTGGCCCTTCGATGCCCATCTTCTACTATATGGAGTCTTTCATTGAGGAAAAAATCATAAGCAAGCTTTCGGGACGAGACTCCGCCGCCATGAGGCGGAACCTTGGCGGAACCTTGGCGGAACCAATCTAGGACTCTGGTGATGAGGACATCAATACCATTGTTACACCCACATCCCCTACTGTTACATATACTGGACCAATTACTAGAGCTCGCGCACGCCAATTAAATTACCAGGTACTTTCGTTTCTTGGTAATGATTCTAATGTTCATGAGATTATGATGCTGCCTAAATTGGATACATTTGTTTTGCTTACAAATGAAGGGCCTAGCTTGGAGAAGGTTGAACATTGGAGCAAGAACACACATGGAGTTGATGGCATGCGCAAGGGGATCAAGAACGGAGTTACAAGTGATGATTTCAGGACTTTAAAGCCGCCATAAGAAGTGCATGAAGCCTTGGACAAAATATACAAGATGCCACTTCATAAATTTCGTCCCGAGGCTATTTTAGGTGCTGCGTCACCTTATTATTGGGCCAGGCCCATGTAATTTCGAAATACATAAGTATAGGCTATTTTTAGAGTCCGTATGTGTGGGGAAACAAGAGATAGGGTTGATTTCAGACCCCTCCACCAAGGGCCACGAAATTCCCCCCTCTTCCTCCATATATACAGCCCTTAGGGCATCGTTTAGACTTTGGGTTTTGTTTAGATTAAAAGTTCGCCATAGCTGCAACTTCGCGTACTTCGTTTGTGTTCAACGACCAGACAAAGGCGTCACATAACCCCACCTTGATCAATAAAGCTTTCATCTTATATTCGCAATATCCAGATTGCAATCTTAGTTTCTTGCTTGTTCTTCATTTGCTCGCAGGAAACAGACCCTCGTGGTCAGGTTGATCGTGCTCCGGCGTGGTCAATAACCCTCGGAAGTTGGTTTAGCGATTGCTAAGGCGCGACGTCTCGCAGGTTCGTAGTCGGATCGTCAAAGTCGACTCCCACAAAAAACGATAGCCACCATCTCATCGAAACATCGGGACCCTCGCCTCTATCAAGTGGTATCAGATTTCCAGGTTGCTGGTGAGATTTTACAGTTTTTCGTAGATTAGATCGAGTTTGTTCTTCATACCTACAGTCCACGAAAAAGCCACAAATTTTTTTTTAGGGTTAGTTCATCATATCCGAACCAATCTGAGCCTTTGCATAATCTTTTTAGGGTTTTTGCGTTGTTGAATTTGCGGTAGCATCGTCGTGTCAAGTTGCTGGTCTTAGAGTCTAGTCTTTTAGAGTTTCGAGTTCTGGTCATAAGTTGTCACGCCGCCGCCGCACCATCATCATCGCCCATCTACCACTTTTGCTTATCCGCCACCGCTCTGAATCCATATCCATATACCACCACCAATCCGTATCCATATACCACCACCAATCTTATCCATATACCACCACCACTACCATATACCACCACCGCTGCCATATACCACAACCATATATCCACCACCAATCCGAGTTCTTCTCATATTAGGTTTGTTGTTGAGATCAATCTAAATTCCGATTCGTGTTTCCTTGCCTGCGTAGGTCTCGGAAAAAAAAGAAAAAAAAAGGAGTCTGGAGACCCCCGGGAAGTTTTTAGGCCAAAATTTTCCCGGGCAAATTTTTTTTCCCTATCCTATTGTTAGGTTTTTCTGAGTCTTTTGAGCCACGTGCCATCATAGTGATTTTTTGTCGCACTTTTTCGTCGTCGCTGCCCTGTTTCCGAAAAAAAGTGAAAAAAAATTCGTGCCCATCCTATCAGTTTGACGAGGGAAGAGTTTTGAGACACTCGCCATTATAGTGATTTTTCGCAAAAAAAAGAGGAGCGCAAAAAAAAGAGCGAAAAAAAATTCTTCCAGAGTGTGCTTTTTCCTTATTTACGTGCAGCGCCGTGATTTTGTTAGTGTTCTAGGCTCGCGTCTCTAGCACGGTCTAGCCTAGGACCAGCAGAGTACCGTCGTTGAGCGTTTATTCAACTTTGCATCTCTGAATTGATTATTGTCAACCCTTTTTGCTACCATACTATAAGCCTTCCCAGCTCCACATACATCTACGTCGTGCGTTTGACTCTCACTGGCAATCGCTCTATCCAAGCTTTTGAGAGTTTTGACTATAACGGTTGCCGATCACCGCCTGCTGCTGGGTAAGAACTGGTAAGAATTTGAGATTTGCTTGACGGATTTGTGACACCCGCCACCACCACCACTTGTTAGTAGTCTGTAGGATCATATTCTTGTGTGTTTCTATTGCTGCTAACCATGCCAGGATCACAATCCGATGAGACTGACTGGGAGAACTTGACGAACAAGGAGCTTCATGATACGTTTCAGCAAATGATGAGTGTACAGGTGCAAGATGTGATAAACAGATTTGAAGAGGCCATGGAGAAGATAGATGGCATGGAGAAGACGTTTGAAACAAAGCTCGATAACAAGTTTGCTGAATTGCTTTCGCGTTTTCCACCACCACCACCGGCTGCTCCTGCCGCACCTCTGCAACAACAGCAACAACGCCGACTACCTCCACGTCGGGAAACAGCCCTCCGCCGAGCGAGCCGTGTCCCTCTTCAGTCGGGCCAAACTGCTGGTGCTGCTGTTGATACTTCTGTGGCTCCTACTGCTGATGTGGAGGAGGATGATTATGTGGGAGATTATGGGGATGAGGTTGATCAAAATCAGAACTACGTGCCACCACCAGCACAGCAACCACCAGGTCGTCCACATGGAAATGATGGCAATGGTAGAGCTCACCCTCAGGTACGAGATCATGACCATCTCCCTAAACTAAAATTGAATATTCCACCATTTGAGGGTAGATATGATCCTGATATATATCTTACTTGGGAGTTAGAAACTGAACAACGATTTACATGTTTACAATATCCCGAGGAGAGACGTGTTCCTGCTGCTGTTTGTGCATTCACTAGTTTTGCATGTGTTTGGTGGTCTGAGCATTGTAGATTATTTCCTATTCCGGCTACTTGGGCTGCTTTGAAAACTGCTATGCGTACTCGTTGGGTTCCACCATATTATCAACATGAATTACTTCAAAAATTGCAGCGCTTAAGACAGGGAAAAAATTCTGTAGAAGAATATTATCAGGAATTACAAACTGGCATGATTAGATGTGGTATTGTTGAGGAGAATGAAGCTATGCTTGCACATTTTATGGATGGATTAAATAGAGAGATTCAGACGATTCTAGAGTATAAGGAGTATACTAATATCACTCGTTTATTCCATCTTGCTTGTAAAGCTGAACATGAAGTGCAGGATCGACAGGCATTGGCGCGGACTAACTTTTCTGCAGGTCGACCTTCATCATGGACACCACGTGCATCATCTACTTCCACACGTTCTGCTACATCGGCGCCTCCGTCGGCTGCCACCTCCAACCGTGATACAATAAAGCAGGCACAATCACCACTATCTGCCAAGAGCATACCTTCTGGGCCTGCAAAGAGCTCTTCTTCATCCATGGCATCAACAGGGCAAACACATGATATTATTTGTCGACATTGCAAGGGTGGAGGTCATTATGCGAGAGAATGCCCATCTAAGCGTGTGATGATTGTTACTGAGGATGGTGGGTATGAGTCTGCTAGTGACTATGATGAGGAGACTTTGGCTCTTATTACACGTGACGAACACGATGGAGACGATTCTGATCATGAGACGCAATACATGGCTCCTGAAGATGCTGACAGGTATGAATGTTTAGTTGCTCAACGTGTTTTGAGTGTGCAGGTTACACAAGCTGAGCAAAATTAGAGGCATAATTTGTTCCATACAAAGGGAGTTGTGAAGGAACGTTCTGTTCGCGTGATCATAGATGGAGGGAGCTGCAATAACTTGGCTAGCATGGAGATGGTGGAGAAACTATCTCTCACCACAAGACCACATCCACATCCTTACTACATCCAATGGTTCAACAACAGCGGCAAGGTTAAGGTAACACGTACTGTTCATGTGCATTTTAGTATCTCTACATATGCTGATTATGTTGATTGTGATGTGGTACCGATGCAAGCATGTTCCTTATTACTTGGTAGACCATGGCAATTTGATAAAAAATCTGTACACCATGGTAGAAACAATCAGTATACTCTTGTTCATAACGATAAAAATATTACTTTGCTTCCTATGACTCCTGATTCCATTTTGAAAGATGATATTAATAGAGCTAATAAAGCAAAACAGGAGACAAATAAGAGTGAAAATCAGATTGTGGCAAAAGAATTTGAGCACCAAATGAAGTCTAATAATAAACCATCTACTGTTGTTTCTGAAATTAAATTGAAAAGTGCATGTTTACTTGCCACCAAATCTCATATTGATGAGCTAGTTTTCAGCAAATATGTTTGCTATGCCTTTGTGTGCAAAGAGGCATTATTTTCATTCGAGGACGTGCCTTCCTCTTTGCCCCCTGCTGTCACTAACATTTTGCAGGAGTTCACTGACGTCTTTCCCCAAGACGTGCCATCGGGATTACCACCTATTCGAGGGATTGAGCATCAAATTGACTTAATTCCCGGTGTTTCGCTACCCAACCGTGCACCATACCGTACCAATCAAAGGAGACGAAGGAGATTATGCGTCAAGTACAAGAACTGCTCGACAAAGGTTATATACGCGAATCCCTTAGTCCTTGTGCTGTTCCTATCATTTTAGTGCTGAAAAAGGATGGTACGTCGCGTATGTGCATTGATTGTAGAGGCATAAATAATATTACTATTCGTTATCGTCATCCTATTCCTAGGCTAGATGATATGCTTGATGAATTGAGTGGCTCTACAATATTCTCCAAAGTTGATTTGCATAGTGGATACCATCAAATTCGTATGAAATTGGGAGATGAATGGAAAATAGCATTTAAATCTAAGTTTGGATTATATGAGTGGTTAGTCATGCCTTTTGGGTTAACTAATGCACCTAGTACTTTCATGAGGTCAATGAACGAAGTTTTACGTGCTTTCATTGGACGATTTGTGGTAGTTTACTTTGATGACATATTGATTTATAGCAAATCTTTGGAGGAACATTTGGAACATTTACGTGTTGTTTTTATTGCTCTACGTGATGCACGTTTGTTTGGAAACCTTGGAAAGTGCACCTTTTGCACCGACCGAGTATCTTTTCTTGGCTATGTTGTTACTCCACAGGGAATTGAAGTTGATAAAGCCAAGATTGAAGCTATTGAGAGTTGGCCACAGCCCAAAACGGTCACACAAGTGAGGAGTTTCCTTGGCCTCGCTGGTTTCTATAGGCTTTTTGTGAGAGATTTCAGCACCATTGCTGCACCTCTCAACGAGCTTACAAAGAAGGATGTGCCTTTTGTTTGGGGTATCGCACAGGAAGAAGCCTTCACGGTATTGAAAGATAAGTTGACACATGCTCCTTTACTCCAACTTCCTAATTTCAATAAGACTTTTGAGCTTGAATGTGATGCTAGTGGAATTGGATTAGGAGGTGTGTTATTACAAGATGGAAAACCTATTGCATACTTTTCTGAAAAATTGAGTGGGCCTAGTCTGAACTATTCTACTTATGATAAAGAATTATATGCTCTTGTTCGGACCTTAGAAACATGGCAACATTATTTATGGCCCAAGGAATTTGTTATACATTCTGATCATGAATCTTTGAAACACATTAAAAGTCAAGCAAAACTGAACCGTAGACATGCTAAATGGGTTGAATTCATTGAGACTTTCCCTTATGTCATTAAACACAAGAAGGGTAAAGAAAATGTTATTGCTGGTGCCTTGTCTCGTCGTTATACTATGCTTTCACAACTTGACTTTAAAATATTTGGTTTGGAGACCATCAAAGATCAATATGTTCATGATGCTGAATTTAAGGATGTATTGCAGATGGATTTGTGTTTCGTGCTAACAAGCTATGCATTCTAATGTTCATGAGAATATGATGCTGCCTAAATTGGATACATTTGTTTTGCTTACAAATGAAAGGCCTAGCTTGGAGAAGGATGAACATTGGAGCAAGAACAAGCATGGAAATGATGGCATGCCCAAGGGGAACAAGAACGGAGTTACAAGTGATGATTTCAGGAATTTGAAGCCACCATAATGGGTGCATGAAGCCTTGGACGAAATATACAAGATGCCACTTCATAAATTTCGTCCCGAGGCTATTTTAGGTGCTGCGTCACCTTATTAATGGGCCAGGCCCACGTAATTTCGAAATACATAAGTATAGGCTATTTTTAGAGTCCGTATGTGTGGGGAAACAAGAGATAGAGTTGATTTCGGACCCCTCCACCAAGGGCCACGAAATTCCCCCCCTCTTCCTCCATATATACAGTCCTTAGGGCATCGTTTAGACTTTGGGTTTTGTTTAGATTAAAAGTTCGCCATAGTTGCAACTCCGCGTACTTCGTTTGTGTTCAACGACCAGACAAAGGCGTCACAGAACCCCACCTTGATCAATAAAGCTTTCATCTTATATTCGCAATATCCAGATTGCAATCTCAGTTTCTTGCTTGTTCTTCGTTTGCTTGCAGGAAACAGACCCTCGTGGTCAGGTTGATCGTGCTCCGGCGTGGTCAATAACCTCTCGGAGTTGGTTTAGCGATTGCTAAGGCGCGACGTCCTCGCACGTTCGTAGTCGGATCGTCAAAGTCGACTGCCACCAAAGCGATATCCATCATCTCATCGAAAGAGGGGACACCTTTGCCTATATCAAGTGGTATCAGATTTCCAGGTTGCTCGGTGAGATTTTACAGTTTTTCGTAGTTTAGATCGAGTCTGTTCTTCATACCTACAGTCCACGAAAAAGCCAAAAAAAATTAGGGTTAGTTCATCATATCCGAACCAATCTGAGCCTTTGCATAATTTTTTTAGGGTTTTGCTTTGTTGAATTTGCGGTTGCATCGTCGTGTCTAGTTGCTGGTCTTAGGGTTAGTCTTTTAGAGTTTCGAGTTCTGGTCATAAGTTGTCACGCCGCCACCGCACCATCATCCACCATCGTAGTCGGATCGTCAAAGTCGACTGCCACCAAAGCGATATCCATATACCACCACCAATCCGTATCCATATACCACCACCGATCCATATCCATATATTACCACCGCTGTCATATACCACCATCGCTGCCATCTACCACCATATATCCACCACCAATCCGAGTTCTTGTCATATTAGGTTTGTTTTCGAGATCCATCTAGATTCCGATTCGTGTTTCCTTGCCGGAGTAGGTTTCGGAAAAAAAAGAGTCGGGAAACCACCCTCCGTTTAGGCCCAAAATTTTTCAAAAACGCACTTGTCGAAATATTTTCTGGCTATCCTATTTTTAGGTGTTTCTAAGCATTTTGAGACAGTCACCGTTATAGAAAGTTTTTTTTGACCCGTTTCCAGTTTTTGGGTCCGGGCAGTCGAAAAAAAAATTGTCAACAAAAAATTTCGTGCTCATCCTGTCAGTTTGACCTGGGAAGAGTTTTGAGACACTCGCCATTATAGTGATTTTTTGCAAAAAAAACAGCGCAAAAAAGCAGCGCAAAAAAAAAGAGCGAAAAAAAAATCCAGAGTGTGCTTTTCCCTTGTTTACGTGCCGCGCCGTGATTTTGTTAGTGTTCTAGGCTCGCGTCTCTAGCACGGTCTAGCCTAGGACCAGCACAGTACCGTCGTTGAGCGTTTATTCAACTTTGCATCTCTGAATTGATTTTTGCTGACCCCTTTTGCTACCATATTATAAGCCTTCCCAGTTCCACATACATCTACGTCGTGCGTTTGACTCTCCCTGGTAATCGCTCTATCCAAGCTTTGAGAGTTTTGACTACAATGGTTGCCGATCACCACCTGCTGCTGGGTAAGAACTGGTAAGAATTTGAGATTTGCTTGACGGGTTTGTGATACACCACCACCACTTCTTAGTAGTCCGTAGGATCATATTCTTGTGTGTTTCTATTTGCTGCTAACCATGGTAGGATCACAAGCCGATGAGACTGATTGGGAGAACCTGACGAACAAACAGCTACATGATAAATTTCAGCAAATGATGAGTGGATAGGTGCAAGATGTGCTAAACAGATTTGACGAGGCCATGGAGAAGATAGATGGCATGGAGAAGACGTTCGAAACAAAGCTTGATCGCAAGTTTAATGAATTGCTCGCGCGTTTACCACCACCACCGCCGGCTGCACCTATCGCACCTCTGCAACACCAACAACAACGCATCCTTCCGAATCAGTATGGACGAGCGAAGCGTGTTCCTATTGAGGATGGCCAAACTTCTGGTGCTGCTGTTCCTGTTATTGATGCTTCTTTGGCTCCTGCTACAACTGCTGCTGGTACCCAGGAGGATGATGAGTATGCGGGCGATAATGAGGATGAGGTTGATCAAAATCAGAACTACGTGCACCCACCAGCACCACCACCAGCAGGTCGACCTCAGGTATATATTCGTAATGGTAGGCCTGCACCACCACCTCAGGTACGAGATGATGTCCATATTCCTAAACTGAAATTGAATATTCCACCATTTGAGGGTAGATATGTTCCTGATATATATCTTACTTGGGAGTTAGAAACTGAACAACGTTTTACATGTTTACAATATCCCGAGGAGAGACGGGTTGCTGCTGCTGTTTGTGCTTTCACTAGTTTTGCATGTGTATGGTGGTCTGAACATTGTAGATTATATCCTATTCCAACTACTTGGGCTGCTTTGAAAACTGCTGTGCGTACGCGTTGGGTTCCACCATATTATCAACGTGAATTGCTTCAAAAATTGCAGCGTTTAAGACAAGGGAAAAATTCTGTAGAAGAATATTATCAGGAATTACAAACTGGCATGATTAGATGTGGTATTGTTGAGGAGAATGAAGCTATGCTTGCACGTTTTCTGGGTGGATTAAATAGAGAGATTCAGACCATTCTAGACTATAAGGAATATACTAATATCACTCGTTTATTCCATCTTGCTTGTAAAGCTGAACGTGAAGTGCAGGATCGACAAGCATTGGGGCGAACTAACTTTTCTGCAGGCCGACCTTCATCATGGACACCACGTGCATCTTCTACTTCAACTGCACCAGCACCTCCATCCGGTGCCACCTCCAGCCGTGATACAAGAAAACAGGCACAACCACCATTATCTTCCAAGAGCGCACCTGCGGGTCCTGCACAGCGTTCTTCTTCTTCCATGGCATCAACAGGGCACACAAGTGATATTATTTGTCGTCGTTGTAAGGGAGGAGGTCATTATGCGAGGGAATGCAAATCTCCGCGTGTGATGATTGCTACCGCGGATGGTGGATATGAGTCCGCTAGTGACTATGATGAGGAGACATTGGCTCTTATTACACGTGAAGAACATGGTGGAGATGATTCTGATCATGAGACGCAATACATGGCTCATGAAGACGCTGACAGGTATGAATGTTTAGTTGCTCAACGTGTTTTGAGTGTGCAGGTCACACAAGCTGAGCAAAATCAGAGGCACAATTTGTTCCATACCAAGGGAGTTGTGAAGGAATGTTCTGTGCGCGTCATAATAGACGGAGGGAGCTGCAACAACTTGGCTAGCATAGAGATGGTGGAGAAGCTTTCTCTCACCACAAGACCACATCCACATCCTTACTACATCCAATGGTTCAACAACAGCGGCAAGGTTAAGGTAACACGTACTGTTCGTGTGCATTTTAGTATCTCTACATATGCTGATTATGTTGATTGTGATGTGGTACCTATGCAAGCATGTTCCTTATTACTTGGTAGACCATGGCAATTTGATAAAAATTCTGTACACCATGGTAGAAACAATCACCATACTCTTGTTCATAAGGATAAAAATATTACTTTGCTTCCTATGACTCCTGATTCCATTTTGAAAGATGATATTAATAGAGCTAATAAAGCACAACAGGAGAAGAATAAGAGTGAAAATCAGATTGTGGCAAAAGAATTTGAGCAAAAAATGAAGCCTAATAATAAACCATCTAGTGTTGCTTCTGAAATTAAATTGAAAAGTGCATGTTTATTTGCCACCAAATCTGATATTGATGAGCTAGATTTCAGCAAATCTGTTTGCTATGCTTTTGTGTGCAAAGAGGCATTATTTTCATTCGAGGACGTGCCTTCCTCTTTGCCTCCTGCTGTCACTAACATTTTGCAGGAGTTCGCTGACGTCTTTCCACAAGACGTGCCACCGGGATTACCGCCTATTCGAGGGATTGAGCATCAAATTGACTTAATTCCCGGTGCTTCACTGCCAAACCGTGCACCATACCGTACCAATCCAGAGGAGACGAAGGAGATTATGCGTCAAGTACAAGAGCTTCTCGACAAAGGTTATATACGCGAATCCCTTAGTCCTTGTGCTGTTCCTATTATTCTAGTGCCGAAAAGGATGGTACATCACGTATGTGTGTTGATTGTAGAGGCATTAATAATATTACTATTCGTTATCGTCATCCTATTCCTAGGCTAGATGATATGCTTGATGAATTGAGTGGCTCTACAATATTCTCCAAAGTTGATTTGCGTAGTGGATACCATCAAATTCGTATGAAATTGGGAGATGAATGGAAAACAGCATTTAAAACTAAGTTTGGATTATATGAGTGGTTAATCATGCCTTTTGGGTTAACTAATGCGCCTAGTACTTTCATGAGACTAATGAACGAAGTTTTACGTGCTTTCATTGGACGATTTGTGGTAGTCTATTTTGATGATATACTGATTTATAGCAGATCTTTGGAAGAACATTTGGAACATTTACGTGCTGTTTTTATTGCTCTACGTGATGCACGTTTGTTTGGTAACCTTGGGAAGTGCACCTTTTGCACCGACCGAGTATCTTTTCTTGGCTATGTTGTTACTCCACAGGGAATTGAAGTTGACAAAGCCAAGATTGAAGCTATTGAGAGTTGGCCGCAGCCCAAAACGGTCACACAAGTGAGGAGTTTTCTTGGCCTCGCTGGATTCTATAGGCGTTTTGTGAGAGATTTCAGCACCATTGCTGCACCTCTCAACGAGCTTACAAAGAAGGATGTGCCTTTTGTTTGGGGTACCGCACAGGAAGAAGCCTTCACGGTATTGAAAGATAAGTTGACACATGCTCCTTTACTCCAACTTCCTGATTTTAATAAGACTTTTGAGCTTGAATGTGATGCTAGTGGAATTGGATTAGGAGGTGTGTTATTACAAGATGGCAAACCTGTTGCATACTTTTCTGAAAAATTGAGTGGGCCTAGTCTGAATTATTCTACTTATGATAAAGAATTATATGCTCTTGTTCGGACTTTAGAAAATGGCACACTTTATACCATGTCATAAAAGCGATGATGCTGTTAATGTTGCTGATTTGTTCTTTCGTGAAATTATTCGCTTGCATGGTGTGCCAAATACTATTGTTTCAGATCATGATACTAAATTTCTTAGCCATTTTTGGAGATGTTTATGGGCTAAGTTGGGGACTAAACTGCTTTTTAGTACTACTTGTCACCCCCAAACTGATGGACAAACTGAAGTAGTCAATAGAACGTTGTCTACTATGCTTAGGGCTGTTTTGAAGAATAATAAGAAAATGTGGGAGGAATGCTTGCCTCATATTGAATTTGCTTATAATCGTTCATTGCATTCTACTACTAAGATGTGCCCTTTTGAAGTTGTGTATGGTTTCCTACCTCGTGCACCTATTGATTTGTTGCCTCTTCCATCTTCGGAGAAGGTTAATTTTGATGCTAAACAACGTGCTGAATTGATTTTAAAAATGCATGAGTTAACTAAGGAAAACATTGAGTGCATGAATGCTAAATATAAACTTGCTGGAGATAAGGGTAGAAAACATGTTGTGTTTGCACCTGGAGATCTTGTTTGGTTACATTTGCGTAAGGATAGATTTCCTGATTTGCGCAAATCAAAGTTAATGCCACGTGCTGATGGTCCCTTTAAGGTGTTAGAGAAAATAAATGATAATGCATAAAAACTTGAGCTGCCTGCAGATTTTGGGGTTAGTCCCACTTTTAACATTGCAGATTTGAAGCCTTATTTGGGTGAGGAAGATGAACTTCCGTCGAGGACGACTTCATTTCAAGAAGGGGAGGATGATGAGGACATCAATACAATTGTTACACCCACAGCCCCTGCTGCTATACATACTGGACCAATTACTAGAGCTCGTGCACGCCAACTAAATTACCAGGTACTTTCGTTTCTTGGTAATGATTCTAATGTTCATGAGAATATGATGCTGCCTAAATTGGATACATTTGTTTTGCTTACAAATGAAGGGCCTAGCTTGGAGAAGGATGAACATTGGAGCAAGAACAAGCATGGAGATGATGGCATGCGCAAGGGGAACAAGAACGGAGTTACAAGTGATGATTTCAGGACTTTGAAGCCACCATAATGGATGCATGAAGCCTTGGACGAAATATACAAGATGCCACTTCATAAATTTCGTCCCGAGGCTATTTTAGGTGCTGCGTCACCTTATTATTGGGCCAGGCCCATGTAATTTCGAAATACATAAGTATAGGCTATTTTTAGAGTCCGTATGTGTGGGGAAACAAGAGATAGGGTTGATTTCGGACCCCTCCACCAAGGGCCACGAAATTCCCCCCCTCTTCCTCCATATATACAGCCCTTAGGGCATCGTTTAGACTTTGGGTTTTGTTTAGATTAAAAGTTCGCCATAGCTGCAACTTCGCGTACTTCGTTTGTGTTCAACGACCAGACAAACGCGTCACAGAACCCCACCTTGATCAATAAAGCTTTCATCTTATATTCGCAATATCCAGATTGCAATCTCAGTTTCTTGCTTGTTCTTCGTTTGCTCGCAGGAAACAGACCCTCGTGGTCAGGTTGATCGTGCTCCGGCGTGGTCAATAACCTCTCGGAGTTGGTTTAGCGATTGCTAAGGCGCGACGTCCTCGCACGTTCGTAGTCGGATCGTCAAAGTCGACTTCCACCAAAGCGATATCCATCATCTCATCGAAAGACGGGACACCTTTGCCTCTATCACTTTGTTTTAGGTTTACCTCGAACAAAGAAGGGGAGGGATAGCATATTTGTTGTCGTGGATAGATTCTCGAAAATGGCACACTTTATACCATGTCATAAAAGCGATGATGCTGTTAATGTTGCTGATTTGTTCTTTCGTGAAATTATTCGCTTGCATGGTGTGCCAAATACTATTGTTTCAGATCGTGATACTAAATTTCTTAGCCACTTTTGGAGATGTTTATGGGCTAAGTTGAGGACTAAACTGCTTTTTAGTACTACTTGTCACCCCCAAACTGATGGACAAACTGAAGTAGTCAATAGAATGTTGTCTACTATGCTTAGGGCTGTTTTGAAGAATAATAAGAAAATGTGGGAGGAATGCTTGCCTCATATTGAATTTGCTTATAATCGTTCATTGCATTCTACTACTAAGATGTGCCCTTTTGAAGTTGTGTATGGTTTCCTACCTCGTGCACCTATTGATTTGTTGCCTCTTCCATCTTCGGAGAAGGTTAATTTTGATGCTAAACAACATGCTGAATTGATTTTAAAAATGCATGAGTTAACTAAGGAAAACACTGAGCGCATGAATGCTAAATATAAACTTGCTGGAGATAAGGGTAGAAAACATGTTGTGTTTGCACCTGGAGATCTTGTTTGGTTACATTTGCGTAAGGATAGATTTCCTGATTTGCGCAAATCAAAGTTAATGCCACGTGCTGATGGTCCCTTTAAGGTGTTAGAAAAAATAAATGATAATGCATATAAACTTGAGCTGCCTGCAGATTTTGGGGTTAGTCCCACTTTTAACATTGCAGATTTGAAGCCTTATTTGGGTGAGGAAGATGAACTTCCGTCGAGGACGACTTCATTTCAAGAAGGGGAGGATGATGAGGACATCAATACAATTGTTACACCCACAGCCCCTGCTGCTATACATACTGGACCAATTACTAGAGCTCGTGCACGCCAACTAAATTACCAGGTACTTTCGTTTCTTGGTAATGATTCTAATGTTCATGAGAATATGATGCTGCCTAAATTGGATACATTTGTTTTGCTTACAAATGAAGGGCCTAGCTTGGAGAAGGATGAACATTGGAGCAAGAACAAGCATGGAGATGATGGCATGCGCAAGGGGAACAAGAACGGAGTTACAAGTGATGATTTCAGGACTTTGAAGCCACCATAATGGGTGCATGAAGCCTTGGACGAAATATACAAGATGCCACTTCATAAATTTCGTCCCGAGATTATTTTAGGTGCTGCGTCACCTTATTATTGGGCCAGGCCCATGTAATTTCGAAATACATAAGTATAGGCTATTTTTAGAGTCCGTATGTGTGGGGAAACAAGAGATAGGGTTGATTTCGGACCCCTCCACCAAGGGCCACGAAATTCCCCCCTCTTCCTCCATATATACAGCCCTTAGGGCATCGTTTAGACTTTGGGTTTTGTTTAGATTAAAAGTTCGCCATAGCTGCAACTTCGCGTACTTCGTTTGTGTTCAACGACCAGACAAAGGCGTCACAGAACCCCACCTTGATCAATAAAGCTTTCATCTTATATTCGCAATATCCAGATTGCAATCTTAGTTTCTTGCTTGTTCTTCGTTTGCTCGCAGGAAACAGACCCTCGTGGTCAGGTTGATCGTGCTCCGGCGTGGTCAATAACCTCTCGGAGTTGGTTTAGCGATTGCTAAGGCGCGACGTCCTCGCACGTTCGTAGTCGGATCGTCAAAGTCGACTTCCACCAAAGCGAAATCCACCATCTCATCGAAAGACGGGACACCTCCGCCTCTATCAATTGGCGCGATCTAACTTTTCTGCAGGCCGACCTTCATCATGGACACCGCGTGCATCTTCTACTTCAACTGCACCAGCACCTCAATCAGGTGCCTCCTCCAGTCGTGATACAAGAAAACAGGCACAACCACTATTATCTGCCAAGAGCGCACCTGTTGGGCCTGCACAGAGTTCTTCTTCTTCCATGGCATCAACAGGGCACACAAGTGATATTATTTGTCGTCGCTGTAAGGGAGGAGGTCATTATGCGAGAGAATGCAAATCTCCGCGTGTGATGATTGCTACCGTGGATGGTGGATATGAGTCCGCTAGTGACTATGATGAGGAGACTTTGGCTCTTATTACACGTGAAGAACATGGTGGAGATGATTCTGATCATGAGACGCAATACATGGCTCCTGAAGACGCTGACAGGTATGAATGTTTAGTTGCTCAACGTGTTTTGAGTGTGTAGGTCACACAAGCTGAGCAAAATCAGAGGCACAATTTGTTCCATACCAAGGGAGTTGTGAAGGAATGTTCTGTGCGCGTCATAATGACGGAGGGAGCTGCAACAACTTGGCTAGCATGGAGATGGTGGAGAAGCTTTCTCTCACCACAAGACCACATCCACATCCTTACTACATCCAATGGTTCAACAACAGCGGCAAGGTTAAGGTAACACGTACTGTTCGTGTGCATTTTAGTATCTCTACATATGTTGATTATGTTGATTGTGATGTGGTACCTATGCAAGCATGTTCCTTATTACTTGGTAGACCATGGCAATTTGATAAAAACTCTGTACACCATGGTAGAAACAATCACTATACTCTTGTTCATAAGGATAAAAATATTACTTTGCTTCCTATGACTCCTGATTCCATTTTGAAAGATGGTATTAATAGAGCTAATAAAGCAAAACAGGAGAAGAATAAGAGTGAAAATCAGATTGTGGCAAAAGAATTTGAGCAACAAATGAAGCCTAATAATAAACCATCTAGTGTTGCTTCTGAAATTAAATTGAAAAGTGCATGTTTATTTGCCACCAAATCTGATATTGATGAGCTAGATTTCAGCAAATCTGTTTGCTATGCTTTTGTGTGCAAAGAGGCATTATTTTCATTCGAGGACGTGCCTTCCTCTTTGCCTCCTGCTGTCACTAACATTTTGCAGGAGTTCGCTGACGTCTTTCCACAAGACGTGCCACCGGGATTACCGCCTATTCGAGGGATTGAGCATCAAATTGACTTAATTCCCGATGCTTCACTGCCAAACCGTGCACCATACCGTACCAATCCAGAGGAGACGAAGGAGATTATGCGTCAAGTACAACAGCTTCTCGACAAAGGTTATATACGTGAATCCCTTAGTGCTTGTGTTGTTCCTATTATTCTAGTGCCGAAAAAGGATGGTACATCACGTATGTGTGTTGATTGTAGAGGCATTAATAATATTACTATTCGTTATCGTCATCCTATTCCTAGGCTAGATGATATGCTTGATGAATTGAGTGGCTCTACAATATTCTCCAAAGTTGATTTGCATAGTGGCTACCATCAAATTCGTATGAAATTGGGAGATGAATGGAAAACAACATTTAAAACTATGTTTGGATTATATGAGTGGTTAGTCATGCCTTTTGGGTTAACTAATGCACCTAGTACTTTCATGAGATTAATGAACGAAGTTTTACGTGCTTTCATTGGACGATTTGTGGTAGTTTACTTTGATGACATATTGATTTATTGCAGATCTTTGGAAGAACATTTGGAACATTTACGTGCTGTTTTTATTGCTCTACGTGATGCACGTTTGTTTGGTAACCTTGGGAAGTGCACCTTTTGCACCGACCGAGTATCTTTTCTTGGCTATGTTGTTACTCCACAGGGAATTGAAGTTGATAAAGCCAAGATTGAAGCTATTGAGAGTTGGCCGCAGCCCAAAACGGTCACACAAGTGAGGAGTTTTCTTGGCCTCGCTGGATTCTATAGGCGTTTTGTGAGAGATTTCAGCACCATTGCTGCACCTCTCAATGAGCTTACAATGAAAGATGTGCCTTTTCTTTGGGGTACCGCACAGCAAGAAGCCTTCACGGTATTGAAAGATAAGTTGACACATGCTCCTTTACTCCAACTTCCTGATTTTAATAAGACTTTTGAGCTTGAATATGATGCTAGTGGAATTGGATTAGGAGGTGTGTTATTACAAGATGGCAAACCTATTGCATACTTTTCTGAAAAATTGAGTGGGCCTAGTCTGAATTATTCTACTTATGATAAAGAATTATATGCTCTTGTTCGGACTTTAGAAACATGGCAACATTATTTATGGCCCAAAGAATTTGTTATACATTTTGATCATGAATCTTTGAAACATATTAAAAGTCAAGCTAAACTGAATCGTAGACATGCTAAATGGGTTGAATTCATTGAGACTTTCCCTTATGTCATTAAACACAAGAAGGGAAAAGAAAATGTTATTGCTGATGCATTGTCTCGTCGCTATACTATGCTTTCACAACTTGACTTCAAAATATTTGGTTTGGAGACCATCAAAGATCAATATGTGCATGATGCTGATTTTAAAGATGTAATGCAGAATTGTAAACAAGGAAGAATGTGGAACAAGTTTGTTGTTAACGATGGATTTGTGTTTCGTGCTAACAAGCTATGCATTCCAGCTAGCTCCGTTCGTCTTTTGTTGTTACAGGAGGCGCATGGAGGAGGATTAATGGGACACTTTGGCGTGAAGAAGACGGAGGACGTACTTGCTACACATTTCTTTTGGCCAAAGATGAGACGGGATGTTGAGCGTTTTATTGCTTGCTGCACTACATGTCAAAAAGCTAAGTCACGACTCAATCCTCATGGTTTATATATGCCTTTGCCTGTACCTAGTGTTCCTTGGGAGGATATATCTATGGACTTTGTTTTAGGTTTACCTCGAACAAAGAAGGGGAGGGATAGCATATTTGTTGTCGTGGATAGATTCTCGAAAATGGCACACTTTATACCATGTCATAAAAGCGATGATGCTGTTAATATTGCTGATTTGTTCTTTCGTGAAATTATTCGCTTGCATGGTGTGCGAAATACTATTGTTTCAGATCGTGATACTAAATTTCTTAGCCACTTTTGGAGATGTTTATGGGCTAAGTTGGGGACTAAACTGCTTTTTAGTACTACTTGTCACCCCCAAACTGATGGCCAAACTGAAGTAGTCAATAGAACATTGTCTACTATGCTTAGGGCTGTTTTGAAGAGTAATAAGAAAATGTGGGAGGAATGCTTGCCTCATATTGAATTTGCTTATAATCGTTCATTGCATTCTACTACTAAGATGTGCCCTTTTGAAGTTGTGTATGGTTTCCTACCTCATGCACCTATTGATTTGTTGCCTCTTCCATCTTCGGAGAAGGTTAATTTCGATGCTAAACAACGTGCTGAATTGATTTTAAAAATGCATGAGTTAACTAAGGAAAACATTGAGCGTATGAATGCCAAATATAAACTTGCTGGAGATAAGGGTAGAAAACATGTTGTGTTTGCACCTGGAGATCTTGTTTGGTTACATTTGCGTAAGGATAGATTTCCTGATTTGCGCAAATCAAAGCTCATGCCACGGGCTAATGGTCCCTTTAAGGTGTTAGAGAAAATAAATGATAATGCATATAAACTTGAGCAGCCTGCAGATTTTGGGGTTAGTCCCACTTTTAACATTGCAGATTTGAAGCCTTATTTGGGTAAGGAAGATGAGCTTCCGTCGAGGACGACTTCATTTCAAGAAGGGGAGGATGATGAGGACATCAATACCATTGTTACACCCACAGCCCCTGCTGCTATACATACTGGACCAATTACTAGAGCTCGCGCACGCCAACTAAATTACCAGGTACTTTCGTTTCTTGGTAATGATTCTAATGTTCATGAGAATATGATGCTGCCTAAATTGGATACATTTGTTTTGCTTACAAATGAAGGGCCTAGCTTGGAGAAGGATGAACATTGGAGCAAGAACAAGCATGGAGATGATGGCATGCGCAAGGGGAACAAGAACGGAGTTACAAGTGTTGATTTCAGGACTTTGAAGCCACCATAATGGGTGCATGAAGCCTTGGACGAAATATACAAGATGCCACTTCATAAATTTCGTTCCGAGGCTATTTTAGGTGCTGCGTCACCTTATTATTGGGCCAGGCCCATGTAATTTCGAAATACATAAGTATAGGCTATTTTTAGAGTCCGTATGTGTGGGGAAACAAGAGATAGGGTTGATTTCGGACCCCTCCACCAAGGGCCACGAAATTCCCCCCCCCCCTCTTCCTCCATATATACAGTCCTTAGGGCATCGTTTAGACTTTGGGTTTTGTTTAGATTAAAAGTTCGCCATAGCTGCAACTTCGCGTACTTCGTTTGTGTTCAACGACCAGACAAAGGCGTCACAGAACCCCACCTTGATCAATAAAGCTTTCATCTTATATTCGCAATATCCAGATTGCAATCTCAGTTTCTTGCTTGTTCTTTGTTTGCTTGCAGGAAACAGACCCTCGCGGTCAGGTTGATCGTGCTCCGGCGTGGTCAATAACCTCTCGGAGTTGGTTTAGCGATTGCTAAGGCGCGACGTCCTCGCACGTTCGTAGTCGGATCGTCAAAGTCGACTGCCACCAAAGTGATATCCATCATCTCATCAAAAGACGGGACACCTTTGCCTATATCAAACATCATCATGCTAACCCGTTTGTTTCGCTGGGAAGATCTAAGGATTATGGATATGTGCATTATTCTTCAAATCATTATGTCCATAAGTCCTCGAAGAATTTCTCTGCTTACTCATATGCTTACTCTAACCCATCTTATGTGAAACGAAATGGATTGGCTTCTATGCCATCCTTCTCGTATGGAGCTTGCAGAATGATGAACTCTTTGCTACCCCTTCAGATGTGGGTGGTGAAGAAAAAGAACTAATCTCTTCTGCAGGGTCAGGTCTCCGGACGCACATAATCGTCTGAAGAATTTGCTGGAGACCTGAGCATGCCTAATAGGATGCAGGCTAATCATGAAGAAATGAACTTTCATTTCTCACGTCCTCATATTGCTTTATCAGTTCTTTTACTTGATGAAATTGATCTGATAAATTGATGTCATATTCTTCACTGATGAAGTATATGAGTTTGTAAGCTGCACTAATTCATCTGCAGGATGATCAACCCAAAGCCACTGAGTGGGTCCTCAATAGTGGATGTACAAACCACATAACTGGTGACAAGAATCTATTGATGGATGCTCCATTATCTCCGTCGCATCTGAAGCATATCATTTTTGCTGACAAAGGCAAAAGTCAGGTATTGGGTCTAGGTAAGATTGCAATTACAAAGGATCGACACATGGACAAAGTCATGCTTGTTGAGTCCTTAGGATACAACCTAATGTCTGTCTCAATGCTTTGTGATCTTGATATGGTTGTTGTCTTTGGCAAGTACCGTTGTGTTGTGGTTATGGAAGCTGACAATTCCAAAGTCTTCGAAGGCTTTAGGAGAGGAGATCTGTATATTGTTGATTTCTCTTCAGGACCACAACTAGCCGTGTGCTTACTTGCAAAAGCTTCAGAAGGCTGGCTCTGGCATCGACGACTTGGTCATGCAGGCATGAGGAATTTGCACACGCTTGCGAAGAAAAAGCATGTCATTGGCATCGAGAATGTCAAATTTCTCAAGGATCACCTATGCGGAGCCTGTGAAGCTGGGAAGATAACCAAGGCCAAGCATCCAGCGAAGACTATCATGACCACCACTCGCCCATTTGAATTGCTTCACATGGATCTCTTTGGTCCTAATCATTATTCTGCTATCTCAAATGAAGCATCTCAATATGGCTTCGTTATTGTTGATGATTATTCTCGTTACACATGGGTACACCTTGTTACTTACAAACATGAAGTGCAGGAAGTCTTCAAACGATTTTCCTCGAGGGCTTCAACCAACTTCGGTGTGAAGATCAAGCACATCAGAAGTGACAATGGCACCGAGTTCAAGAATTCTCGTCTCGATGACTATCTTGATGAACTTGGTATCACTCATGAGTTATCTGCTCCTTACACTCCTCAGCAGAATGGCGTCGTGGAGCGCAAGAACAGGACTCTTGCTGAGATGGCTTGCACTATGCTTGATGAATACAAAACGCCTCGTCGTTTCTGGACTGAGGCAATTGATACTGCGTGCCACATCATCAACAGAGTATATCTTCACAAATTCTTCAAAAAGACTGCCTATGAACTCCTCACTGATAAGAAACCCAATGTAAGTTATTTCAAAGTCTTCGGTGCTAAATGTTGGATTAGAGATCCTCATCACAACTCAAAATTTGCACCGAAAGCACATGAAGGTTTTATGCTTGGTTACGGAAAGGACTCGCACACCTACACAGTCTTCAACAACGTTCTTCACAAAGTTGTTGAAACTGTAGATGTGCGGTTCGATGAAACTAACGGCTCGCAAACAGAGCACCTACCTACTGTGATAGATGAACCAGCACCTGAGGAAACTATCAAGTTCAAGGCTACTGAGGATGTCATTCCTACTGAAGCATCTGCTGAAGAATTCATTCCAGAACATGAAGAACGTCGAGCTAATGCACCTAAAGAAAATGCTGAAGAAAATGGTGCTGAAGAAAACGCTGATCAAACTCTTCAACGACAACCAGCTCATCCTCGCATTGCAAAAGAAGTGCAAGTTGAAAAGATCATCAATGACATCAAAGCGCCAGGTCCTCTCACACGCTCAAAAGCTTCACATTTGTCTAACTTTTGTGGGCAGTATGCTTTTGTCTCTATTACAGAGCCCACTAAGGTAGATGAAGCATTTCTGGAGCCTGAGTGGATTCAGGCCATGCAAGAAGAATTACATCAGTTCGAGCTCAACAATGTCTGGGAACTGGTCAAATGTCCAGATCCTTGCAAGCACAATATCATTGGCACAAAGTGGATCTACCGCAACAAGCAAGATGAAAATGGCCTTGTGGTGAGGAATAAGGCACGGCTTGTAGCTCAAGGCTACACACAGGTTGAAGAAATTGATTTCGATGGAACTTTTGCACCTGTTGCTAGACTTGAGGCTATTCGCATATTACTTGCTTATGCTAACCATCATGATATCACTCTATATCAAATGGATGTGAAAAGTGCATTCCTTAATGGTAAGCTTGAGGAAGAAGTATATGTTGCTCAACCCCCAGGTTTTGAAGATCCAAAGAATCCTGACAAAGTCTTCAGACTCAACAAGGCCCTCTATGGCCTCAAGCAGGCCCCACGGGCTTGATATGATACTTTGAAGGAACTCTTCATGAAGAAATGCTTCAAACCTGGTTCACTCGACCCTACTCTTTTCACTAAAGCTTATGATGCTGAATTGTTTGTGTGCCAAGTATATGTTGATGATATTATCTTTGGCTGTACTGACCAACGTTATAGTGATGAAATTTCCTATTTGATGAGTGAAGATATCAAATGTCTAGTATGGGAGAGTTGAAATTCTTCTTAGGTCTTCAAATTCGTCAACAACACAATGGCATATTCATATCTCAGGAGAAATACCTCAAGGACGTACTGAGGGAATTCGGCATGCAAGATTACAAAGGCGTCAAAATTCCTATGCCCACAAATGGCCATCTATGCACTGATGAAAATGGTATTGACTTCGATCATAAGGTATACCGCTCCATGATAGGTTCCTTATTGTACTTATGTGCATCTAGGCCAGATATAATGCTTAGTGTTTGCATGTGTGCCCGATTTCAAGCTACACCGAAGGAATCACACCATAAGGCTGTGAAGCAATTTCTTCGATATCTAGCTCACACACCAACACTTGGATTATGGTACCCCAAGGGCTCGGCTTTTGATCTTGTTGGATATTCTGACTCTGACTATGCTGGTGATCGTGTGGATCGCAAGTCAACATCTGGTACATGTCATTTCCTCAGACGATCCTTGGTCTGTTGGTCCTCGAAGAAACAGAACTGCGTATCACTATCTACTGCTGAAGCTGAGTACATTGCCGCTGGTTCTTGCTGTGCCCAATTGCTATGGATGAAGCAAACTCTCAAGGACTACGACGTCAACATGAAGAATGTACCTCTCTTCTGTGACAATGAGAGTGCCATCAAGATTGCTCACAACCCAGTTCAGCACTCGAAGACAAAGCACATTCAGATTCGTCATCATTTTCTTCATGATCCTGTGTTGAAGGGCGACATTTCTATTGAGCAGTTGAAGACTGAAGAACAGCTTGCCGATATCTTCACAAAGCCCTTGGATGAGAAGAGATTTAGCAAGTTGCTGTGTGAGCTAAATATCCTAGAATCTTCGAATGTTCTGTGAAAAGGACACTCATCCTAACACTTATGCAAAATTGATGACTTAGATGTGCAACACATGAAGAAACGTTTTACTTCAATCAATGAGGAATAACACTCTTAGTGTGAAGAAATTAACGAAGAATTTGATTCTGAGAACCCTACGATAATTGTACGCGGTGTCTGAAATCATCATTCTTATACGGTGGGTCACGCCACCACCAAAAGTTGAAATTCCTCAAATTATTCATATTCTTCAACTTTGCATAGTCTTCACTGGTTCTGTCGTTTTTCTTCATTGGCTATATATATATATGAGTTTATGTCCTCTACAGCATTCACTTATTGCTATTTCTTCAAGTTGGTTTTCTGCTAAGTGAATGTGATCGGACCCTTCCCCTCTATGCTATACTAACCCAATCTGTTCAAAAATTCTTCATGTGCGTTCTATTTGAAACTCGTTCAAAATCTTCACTGTGTCCTTGTCAGCTGAAGATATTGCGAACGGAACTTTAAAACCTATCGTATCAAAATTTTCGGCTTTGCCGCTCAAATCGTTCCGCATCCCACGATACACTTATCCACTCACCCACGATCTAACACGATCTCCACCTCTCACTACATGGGTGACAGATGTCATGTGAATGAGAAGGGTCAGGGGCACGTTTGTCCAATTTCTTCGGGCGAGCAGTTTTTCACCGTGGCTATAAATACCCCTCCTTCCCTTCCTCACTTCTTTTACTCTGCGCGACCTCTCTCTCCAGCTCGAGCTTCTCAAACCCTAGCGCCGCTGCCGGTGAGGAAGAGCTTCACTGCCTCTCGTCGCCGATGTCCTCGCGCCGACCGCGGACATCTTCACTCCGCTGCCGCCGTAGCCGTCTTCCTCCGCCAAGTTAGGGCGTGGAAGATCTGCACAGACGAACCTCACATCTCCTCACTCCAGTTCGTCGTGTTCTTCATCCAGGGTAAATAAGAGTTACTTTTACTGCCCTCGTTGATTCGAATGATTATCTACAAAATCTTTAAAAGTGTTTTTCTTCATATCTTCACACACTGAACACCTCACAAAGTCATCTGTTCTTGATTCGTTTCTCTAAGCATCATTTTTCTTCAAGATTCCTCAATTGTGTGGATCTTCGATCTATACAACTCTGGAACCTAAGACAAAGAACGCTTAGTGAAAATCTTCAAGACTCATCTGGTCAAATTCCTCAAACTTGTTCATTTTGAAAAAACCCTTCTGAGGATGCATATGACCTCTCCAAATTCCTCGCAACTATACTCTGTTCACAGGTACACATGTCAGCTGCTGAATCACTAGGTTCTCATCAACTTAACTCATTTGCAGCGTTCCTTGAAGAAAAGTTGCATACTTCTTCAGAGAATTCAATTGTTCAATTTCCTCAACTAAAGAAAATGGCTGATGGTAAAAGGCCACAGAAGGGAGGAAAGAGGCCTGAGGTAAATACAACGTTTGAAATCTCTGATGACATATATGCTGGGTACTGCACACCTACTGAGGAAACCAAGAATGAGCGCAAAGTGCGCATTCAGAAGATAGAGAGGAGATGGGCAAGAGAGTGGAGGGAATACAGATATGTCACTCCTAAGTACATGAAGAAATTCTGACTCAATCCTCCATGCCAAGACCTCCATTGGCACCTGGCCAAATCGCTGATCCCACCAGCCTCAAGTGCGATGAGGACTATCCTGATGAATGGGCCAAGCGCCAAGCCAAGTTGGCTAAGCAAGCCAAAGAAGCAGTGAGGAAATTCAATGAAGACTCTGCTGCTACTGCTGCCTCTGCTGAGGCCTTTGCTATCAAGACAAAGAAGGCTATGTCAAAGAAGCCTGCGCGCAAGCCAAGTGCTTCACCAGCAATGCCCTCACGACCAAAATCCTCAAAGCCCTCACGGCCAATTCCTCATGCTGCTCCTATTCCTCCAAAGTCCTCAGCTCCTCCGCCAAAGCCTTCAGCTGTTCCGACCAAATCCTCAGCACCAGTGCATCTTGCTTCGTGCCAAAGGACTGCCGGCATCTCCATTGCCTCAGGTGTCTCAGCTAGTTTCTCAGCTGCACCAAGTTCCACAACTGGCCCCTCACTGCTGAAGAAAAAGGACACTACTGGACGGGGTCCACGCCCAAGTCCTCAAAAGAAGCAAGTCGCTTTCCAAGTGCCGTCTAATGAAGACGAAGCTGATGATGATGAACTTGCAGAAATCATCAGAGACAGGCAAGTCAGGGCCGCTAGAGCCAAAGGATCATAGGTGCCACTGCTTTTGAATCCCAAGCTGATCCTCGACTACATTGATGATTGGCACAAGGACCCCAACACTCCCTTGCCTGACTTCAAGCTGACTCCTGGCCAAAATCACATGCTGACCCACTTCATTCAAGATGAAAAGTGGAAATTTGAGAAGGCCAGGCAGATCAAGAAAGCGCAGTACAAGAAGGAGAAATTTCTGAAGAACAACGTTGTCACTATGACAACTGATGAACTTGTAAAAATCCAATCTGAAATCAAAACCCTCAACGATGACTTCAAAGCCTACTATCCTGATTGGCAAGGAGCCAAAGTTAGATTTGTAAAGATAACTGAACATTTCACTTCAAATGTTGCTGCCCCAACGCAACAGGAAATTCCTCAGGCTGAAGCATCTGCTCAGCCTACTGAAGAAAATGCCAACACCGCTGATGACAATCAGGCTGCTGAAGAAAATGTGAGTTCCAGGGCTGATGACTACATTCCAGCCACTGAAGAAATTGCCAGGGCACCCACTAGTGGTCCGCCTGAAGAAACTGAAGAACTCAGGGCAACTGTATCAGTTGTGCCTGAAGAAAATCAACCAGATTCCTCAGCTGCTCCTGCACCAACCTCAACTCCAATCCTTCCATCTGCATCAGATGTGAAGAAGACCAAGGCTGTAGAGCGTGCTGCAGTGAAGAAAAGGAAAGCATCAGCTGCTTCAGATTCTTCAGCTCCGAAGAAAATGAAGCCTATGGCAAGTTCATTTGCACATCCGATTGATGATGTTCCCATCTCAACCAGGCCATCAAAGGACCTTGTTCCTTTTGATGAAGAATATGTGATCCCCAGTGGATCTGATGAAGCAACTCACTCTGCTGCTTCGTCTGACCCGTTGGATGAAGAAATTGAAGTGGATGCGATCCCTTCAACACCTATCATCTCCTCGCCTATGCCTAAGTTCACAGCTGAAGAGGCTGGTGTTGAAGAAATCGAAGATGAAGATGTGGACATTGGCTGCTCCACACCCGTAATCAGTGATGAATTCTGGGAAAGTCAGCATCCAAACTGATGAGGACATCAATACCATTGTTACACCCACAGCCCCTACTGTTACATATACTGGACCAATTACTAGAGCTCGCGCACGCCAATTAAATTACCAGGTATTTTCGTTTCTTGGTAATGATTCTAATGTTCATGAGATTATGATGCTGCCTAAATTGGATACATTTGTTTTGCTTATAAATGAAGGCCCTAGCTTGGAGAAGGATGAACATTGGAGCAAGAACACACATGGAGTTGATGGCATGCGCAAGGGGATCAAGAACGGAGTTACAAGTGATGATTTCAGGACTTTAAAGCCGCCATAAGGAGTGCATGAAGCCTTGGACGAAATATACAAGATGCCACTTCATAATATTCGTCCATAGGCTATTCTAGGTGATGCGTCACCTTATTAATGGGCCAGGCCCATGTAATTTCGAAATACTTAAGTATAGGCTATTTTTAGAGTCCGTATGTGTGGGGAAACAAGAGTTAGGGTTGGTTTCGGACCCCACCCTCAAGGGCCACGAAATTCCCCCCTCTTCCTCCATATATACAGCCCTTAGGGCGTCGTTTAGACTTTGGGTTTTGTTTAGATCAAAAGTTCGCCATAGCTGCAACTTCGCGTACTTCGTTTGTGTCCAACGACCAGACCAAGACGTCATAGAACCCCACCTTGATCAATAAAGCTTTCATCTTATATTCGCAATATCCAGATTGCAATCTCAGTTTCTTGCTTGTTGTTCGTTTGCTCGCAGGAAACAGACCCTCGTGGTCAGGTTGATCATGCTCCGGCGTGGTCAATAACCCTCGGAAATTTGTTTAGCGATTGCTAAGGCGCGACGTCTCGCACGTTCGTAGTCGGATCGTCAAAGTCGACTCCCACAGAAAATGATAGCCACCATCTCATCGAAACATCGGGACCCTCGCCTCTATCAAGTGGTATCAGATTTCCAGGTTGCTCGGTGAGATTTTACAGTTTTTCGTAGATTAGATCGAGTCTGTTCTTCATACCTACAGTCCACGAAAAAGCCACAAAAATTTTTTTAGGGTTAGTTCATCATATCCGAACCAATCTGAGCCTTTGCATAATATTTTCAGGGTTTTTGCTTTGTTGAATTTGCGGTTGCATCGTCATGTGAAGTTGCTGGTCTTAGAGTCTAGTCTTTTAGAGTTTCGAGTTCTGGTCATAAGTTGTCACGCCGCCGCCGCACCATCATCATCGCCCATCTACCACTTTTGCTTATCCGCCACCGCTCTGAATCCATATCCATATACCACCACCAGTCCGTATCCATATACCACCACCAATCTGTATCCATATACCACCACCGCTACCATATACCACCACCGCTGCCATATACCACAACGATATATCCACCACCGATCCGAGTTCTTCTCATATTAGGTTTGTTCTTGAGATCAATCTAAATTCCGATTCGTGTTTCCTTGCCTGCGTAGGTCTCGAAAAAAAAAGAGTCTGGAGACCCCCGGGCAGTTTTTAGGCCAAAATTTTCACGGGCAATTTTTTTCCCTATCCTATTTTTAGGCTTTTCTGAGTCTTTTGAGCCACGTGCCATCATAGTGATTTTTTGTCGCACTTTTTCGTCGTCGCTGCCCTGATTTCCGAAAAAAAAGTGTAAAATTTTCGTGCCCATCCTATCAGTTTGACGAGGGAAGAGTTTTGAGACACTCGCCATTATAGTGATTTTTCGCAAAAAAAAGAGCGAAAAAAAAATAGTTCCAGAGTGTGCTTTTCCCTTATTTACGTGCATCGCCGTGATTTTGTTAGTGTTCTAGGCTCGCGTCTCTAGCACGGTCTAGCCTAGGACCAGCACAGTACCGTCGTTGAGTGTTTATTCAACTTTGCATCTCTGAATTGATTATTGCTGACCCTTTTTGCTACCATACTATAAGCCTTCCCAGCTCCACATACATCTACGTCGTGCGTTTGACTCTCCCTGGCAATCGCTCTAATGAGGACATGACTACCTTGGATATGACCAAAAATATTGCATATATGCATATTTGTCAGGTGATTTCTAGTGCAAACTATTCAATAATCTATTTATGTTATCCAGAACAAAAATACTTCACACACTTTTGTGTTTTGTCTAATTGCAGGTGTATGGGACATTTGTACAATCCACATATGAAGATAAGGAAGAAAGAGATGTTTATTTGCTGTCCAAAAAGTTCTCTCACGTCACTTTTGGCCCAAGAGAAGATAGAGTCCAAGTCTCTCACGTTCTGGATTCAGATTCGGACTGCACAGACATACCTGACTCAAAACGCACACAAGTTTTTCATACGGACTCCGAATTGGGTGATTCTTTTTTTGTTGGAAACTAGATTTCGTGAACTTTCCAACCCAATTGGAATCACCTTCAAATTCGTCCGGAGCGTTGAGCTGTGGACGAAACAATCTGATGCTGCAGCAGAATCCGAGTCAAACTACAAGTCCAAAGGTGTTACATCACCTCCACTTGGGGCCATTGGCCTTGTACGACCTAGATTTAGTTTTAGGCTGCCTTGGGACGTCCTCCCACCTCCTTGGCCGCCACCCCTTGCTCCTATATAAGTAGATCCATCTAGTAGCTTTTCCTTGGGATTTGTTTAGTTAAAAGTTAGCCATTGCAACTTCGTGTACTTCGTTTGTGTCCAACGACCAGACCAAGACCGCTTACGGATCCCCACCTTTATCAATACTTCATATATACTCGCAATATTCAGATTGCTTTTATCATATTCTTGCTTGTTCTTCGATTGCTTGCAGGAATAGACCTTCGTGGTCAGGTTGATTGTGCTCCAGCGTGGTCAATAACCTCTCGGAGTTGGTTTAGCGATTGCTAAGGCGCAACGACGTGCACGTTTGTAGTCGGATCGTCAAAGTCATCTTCACCAAATCGATAGTTATCATCTCATCGAAAGATCGGGACACCCCGCCTCTATCAAGTGGTATCAGTTTTCAGGTTGCTCGGTGAGAATTTCCAGTTTTTCCTAGATTAGATTTATTTTCTTACCTATTGTCGAAGAAAAATCCACAAAAGAGAGTTAGATCTATTAATCCTTGGTCCAAGCCAGTCTGAGCCTTTGCAATTTTCTTTTCATTGCTTGCATAGTTGAATTATCGGTTGCATCGTCGTGTCGAGTTGCTGGTCTTAGTGTCTAGTTCCTTTAGAGTTTCGAGTTCTGTTCACATTAGTCACGCAGCCGCTGCATCATTATCCCATCCGCTGTCCACCATCCAATCCACCAATTTCCACCACGTGCTACGCACTGTTTATTGTCATAATCATAGTTGAGGTCACTCACATCTTCGCCTGATCGAATCTGCATCTTATCTAGTTTGTCTTGGAAAGAGGGAGAAAAAGAAGATAAAGAAAAAAAGAGAGAAAAAAGGAAAGAAAAAAAAGAAAAAGAGGGAGAAGAAAAAGAAAAAAAAGCGTGAGAAAAAAAAAGAGAGAAGAAAAAAAATTGGATCTATCTAGAATCAATCTCGTACCTGAATTCGGATTGGAATCTATTTTGCGCACTGTTCAGTAAAACAGGTGTATCTTCCTCATACGAAGTCCGTTTTGGCTCCGTGAGTACTCACATTGAAGCTAGCGACGAGCCGCATCTAAATAGTTGCATAAGCTAGTTCAATATTTGACACCTCAAAATCGGCTTCTAAATAGGTCTTTTTGCCCTCCGAAGTTCATGAACACAGCTTGTTCCAATTTTTTAGGCCAGTTTTAGAATTCTTTGACTCCTCATATCAACTCGAAATTGAGTGATTCTTTTTGCATTGGAAAGCTTGAGTTAGTAGCATTCTTTGAAAGAATTTATCAGAAAATTGTCTTAAACTTTTCAAGAGGAAAGTTGGAGAGAGAGTTGTTGTATATCCTGCTTGGCAGTTGTTTTTCATCATTATCTTCACTGCCGTTGTGATCTTCACTTATATCTTGCTGTCAAGAGCTACTTAGTATCCTTCATTGATGCTAGTTGTGCTACGCCGTGACCTCATTAGTGTTCTAGGCTCGCATCTCTAGTCCGGTCTAGCCTAGGACCAGCACAGTACCGTCGTTGAGCGTTTATTCAACATTGCATCTTTGAATTGATTATTGTTAATCTTTTGCTACCATATATAGCCAACCCAGCTCCACATATTTCTACACCGTGTATACGTACGCTCCCCTGGCAATCGCTTTACTCAATATTCGGAGTTACTTGACACCGCTGGTTGCCGATCACCGCCTGCTGCATGGTAAGAACTTGTAAGACATTGATATTTGCTTTACTGTGAGCGTTTTACCACCACATCCTAGTAGTTATAGGAACATTATTTTTGGGTTTTGTTTCTTGTTCTACTAATCATGACAGGATCCAGAGTCAATTCATGGGCTTTGTCGATCGCGGGAGACGTGCCACCACCTTTGCAAATACCACAACCGTCACGAGAGGTGCACAAACATCCAAATGCACATGATCAGGTTAATGTATCTATACCACCATTTAATGGCCGTTTTAAACCTGCTTTATATATTGAATGGGAGTTCGACATAAAAAATATATTTGCTTCCCATAATTTCGATGAACATGAAAAGGTTAAGGTTGCGGTTGATTCTTTCACTGGTTATGCTTGGGTTTGGTGGAGCGAATATTGTCGGTTACACCCTGATTATATACCTACTACTTGGGATGATTTGAAACTTGCCATGCGACATACTTTCGTCCCTGCTTATTATACTCGTGACATGATTAAGAAGTTGCAACACTTAAAACAAGGTAGTGAAACTGTAACAAAATATTATGATGATTTACAAACTACCTTGTTGCATTCCTCTTTAGAAGAAAGTGAAGATGATTTTATGGATAGATTTTGGGGAGGATTAAACCATGATATTCAAGAGATACTAATTCATGAAGAGTGTTATCCTATGGACCAATTGTTTCATCTTGCTTGCAAAGCTGAACAGGAAATAAAACGACGTGTTGGCCACGAGGAGAACAAGCGCACGGTGCACATTCCAAGAGTTGATATGATTGTTCCTTCAACTACTAGGCATACTATGACAACCACATCTGTTGTTGTCAAGACTACATCACCTCCACCATGTGACACATCGCCCCCGAGAGTGGCTACATCATCTGAGTTGATCATAAGAGGTAATGACAAAGGTACTGATCTTCCATCTCTACATGAGAATGATGAATGCCTTGTCAATTTGAATGCACCATCTGATGAGCTACCCACTACCTTGATCACACCACCTATTTTAGAGGACTACGTTGATAATTTGACTTTGCCATGTGATCAAACAACTGAAATACCAACAATTTTGAGTGCACCCATTGAATTAACTATTGATGCAAAAGAACCAATGTTTAATCATTTTGATATGACCTCTAATCTTGGTGATGATTCTGTGTTGAATGACTTATTGCATGTTTGCTTATTTAAGCATGTTGTAGCATGTAAATTTGATGCAAGTAAGGTTTATTCACCAATGTTGGGATGGTTTAATGATGAACATTGTCAATCTTTTGAAATGAATAAGAGCTTCACTTATATGTGCAAACTGAGTTGCAATATTTTCATGCCTTCTACTTCTTGTGCTAATTTTTTGGCTTTAGATTTTATGAACTATGCAAGTTACTCATCTATTCATGTGTCATATATGCAAAAATCAAGGGAAGTAAAAATGGATGACATATACATATACAACATGTACACCTTGTCTCTTTTGTTAGCCACATTTCAAATTAAGCAACGCCGAGGACGGCTTTATTTTCAAGAAGGGGAGGATGATGAGGACATGACTACCTTGGATATGACCAAAAATATTGCATATATGCATATTTGTCAGGTGATTTCTAGTGCAAACTATTCAATAATCTATTTATGTTATCCAGAACAAAAATACTTCACACACTTTTGTGTTTTGTCTAATTGCAGGTGTATGGGACATTTGTACAATCCACATATGAAGATAAGGAAGAAAGAGATGTTTATTTGCTGTCCAAAAAGTTCTCTCACGTCACTTTTGGCCCAAGAGAAGATAGAGTCCAAGTCTCTCACGTTCTGGATTCAGATTCGGACTGCACAGACATACCTGAATCAAAACGCACACAAGTTTTTCATACGGACTCCGAATTGGGTGATTCTTTTTTTGTTGGAAACTAGATTTCGTGCACTTTCCAACCCAATTGGAATCACCTTCAAATTCGTCCGGAGCGTTGAGTTGTGGATGAAACAATCTGATGCTGCAGCAGAATCCGAGTCAAACTACAAGTCCAAAGGTGTTACATCACCTCCACTTGGGCCCATTGGCCTTGTACGACCTAGATTTAGTTTTAGGCTGCCTTGGGACGTCCTCCCACCTCCTTGGCCTCCACCCCTTGCTCCTATATAAGTAGATCCATCTAGTAGCTTTTCCTTGGGATTTGTTTAGTTAAAAGTTAGCCAACGCAACTTCGTGTACTTCGTTTGTGTCCAACGACCAGACCAAGACCGCTTACGGATCCCCACCGTTATCAATACCTCATATATATTTGCAATATTCAGATTGCTTTATCATATTCTTGCTCGTTCTTCGATTGCTTGCAGGAATAGACCTTCGTGGTCAGGCTGACCGTGCTTCCGGCATCATCAGTAACCTCAGGAGATTGGTTTAGCGATTGCTAAGGCGCAACGTCGTGCACGTTTGTAGTCGGATCGTCAAAGTCGTCTCCACCAAATCGATAGTTATCATCTCATCGAAAGATCGGGACACCCTCGCCTCTATCACATGATCAGGTTAATGTATCTATACCACCATTTAATGGCCGTTTTAAACCTGCTTTATATATTGAATGGGAGTTCGACATAAAAAATATATTTGCTTCCCATAATTTCAATGAACATAAAAAGGTTAAGGTTGCGGTTGGTTCTTTCACTGGTTATGCTTTGGTTTGGTGGAGTGAATATTGTCAGTTACACCCTGATTATATACCTACTACTTGGGATGATTTGAAACTTGCCATGCGACATACTTTCGTCCCTGCTTATTATACTCGTGACATGATTAAGAAGTTGCAACACTTAAAACAAGGTAGTGAAACTGTAACAAAATATTATGATGATTTACAAACTACCTTGTTGCATTCCTCTTTAGAAGAAAGTGAAGATGATTTTATGGATAGATTTTGGGGAGGATTAAACCGTGATATTCAAGAGATACTAATTCATGAAGAGTGTTATCCTATGGACCATTTGTTTCATCTTGCTTGCAAAGCTGAACAGGAAATAAAACGACGTGTTGGCCACGAGGAGAACAAGCGCACGGTGCACGTTCCAAGAGTTGATATGATTGTTCCTTCAACTACTAGGCATACTATGACAACCACATCCGTTGTTGTCAGGACTACATCACCTCCACCATGTGACACATCGCCCCCGAGAGTGGCTACATCATCTGAGTTGATCATAAGAGGTAATGACAAAGGTACTGATCTTCCATCTCTACATGAGAATGATGAATGCCTTGTCAATTTGAATGCACCATCTGATGAGCTACCCACTACTTTGATCACACCACCTATTTTAGAGGACTACGTTGATAATTTGACTTTGCCATGTGATCAAACAACTGAAATACCAACAATTTTGAGTGCACCCATTGAATTAACTATTGATTCAAAAGAACCAATGTTTAATCATTTTGATATGACCTCTAATCTTGGTGATGATTCTGTGTTGAATGACTTATTGCATGTTTGCTTATTTAAGCATGTTGTAGCATGTAAATTTGATGCAAGTAAGGTTTATTCACCAATGTTGGGATGGTTTAATGATGAACATTGTCAATCTTTTGAAATGAATAAGAGCTTCACTTATATGTGCAAACTGAGTTGCAATATTTTCATGCCTTCTACTTCTTGTGCTAATTTTTTGGCTTTAGGTTTTATGAACTATGCAAGTTACTCATCTATTCATGTGTCATATATGCAAAAATCAAGGGAAGTAAAAATGGATGACATATACATATACAACATGTACACCTTGTCTCTTTTGTTAGCCACATTTCAGATTAAGCAACGCCGAGGACGGCTTTATTTTCAAGAAGGGGAGGATGATGAGGACATGACTACCTTGGATATGATCAAAAATATTGCATATATGCATATTTGTCAGGTGATTTCTAGTGCAAACTATTCAATAATCTATTTATGTTATCCAGAACAAAAATACTTCACACACTTTTGTGTTTTGTCTAATTGCAGGTGTATGGGACATTTGTACAATCCACATATGAAGATAAGGAAGAAAGAGATGTTTATTTGCTGTCCAAAAAGTTCTCTCACGTCACTTTTGGCCCAAGAGAAGATAGAGTCCAAGTCTCTCACGTTCTGGATTCAGATTCGGACTGCACAGACATACCTGACTCAAAACGCACACAAGTTTTCCATACGGACTCCGAATTGGGTGATTCTTTTTTTGTTGGAAACTAGATTTCGTGCACTTTCCAACCCAATTGGAATCACCTTCAAATTCGTCCGGAGCGTTGAGTTGTGGACGAAACAATCTGATGCTGCAGCAGAATCCGAGTCAAACTACAAGTCCAAAGGTGTTACATCACCTCCACTTGGGGCCATTGGCCTTGTACGACCTAGATTTAGTTTTAGGCTGCCTTGGGACGTCCTCCCACCTCCTTGGCCGCCACCCGTTGCTCCTATATAAGTAGATCCATCTAGTAGCTTTTCCTTGGGATTTGTTTAGTTAAAAGTTAGCCATTGCAACTTCGTGTACTTCGTTTGTGTCCAACGACCAGACCAAGACCGCTTACGGATCCCCACCTTTATCAATACTTCATATATACTCGCAATATTCAGATTGCTTTTATCATATTCTTGCTTGTTCTTCGATTGCTTGCAGGAATAGACCTTCGTGGTCAGGTTGATTGTGCTCCAGCGTGGTCAATAACCTCTCGGAGTTGGTTTAGCGATTGCTAAGGCGCAACGACGTGCACGTTTGTAGTCGGATCGTCAAAGTCATCTTCACCAAATCGATAGTTATCATCTCATCGAAAGATCGGGACACCCCGCCTCTATCACGCTCTATCCAAGCTTTTGAGAGTTTTGACTATAACGGTTGCCGATCACCGCCTGCTGCTGGGTAAGAACTGGTAAGAATTTGAGATTTGCGAGACGGCTTTGTGACACCCGCCACCACCACCACTTGTTAGTAGTCTGTAGGATCATATTCTTGTGTGTTTCTATTGCTGCTAACCATGCTAGGATCACAAGCCGACGAGACTGACTGGGAGAACTTGACGAACAAGGAGCTTCATGACACGTTTCAGCAAATGATGAGTGTACAGGTGCAAGATGTGATAAACAGATTTTAAGAGGCCATGGAGAAGATAGATGGCATGGAGAAGACGTTTGAAACAAAGCTCGATAACAAGTTTGCTGAATTGCTTTCGCGTTTTCCACCACCACCACCGGCTGCTCCTGCCGCACCTCTACAACAACAACAACAACACCGACTACCTCCATGATAGAGGCGAGGGTCCCGATCTTTCAATGAGATGATGGATATCGCTTTGGTGGAAGTCGACTTTGACGATCCGACTACGAACGTGCAAGGACGTCGCGCCTTAGCAATCGCTAAACCAACTCCGAGAGGTTATTGACCACGCCGGAGCACGATCAACCTGACCACGAGGGTCTGTTTCCTGCGAGCAAACGAAGAACAAGCAAGAAACTAAGATTGCAATCTGGATATTGCGAATATAAGATGAAAGCTTTATTGATCAAGGTGGGGTTCTGTGACGCCTTTGTCTGGTCGTTGAACACAAACGAAGTACGCGAAGTTGCAGCTATGGCAAACTTTTAATCTAAACAAAACCCAAAGTCTAAACGATGCCCTAAGGGCTGTATATATGGAGGAAGAGGGGGGAATTTCGTGGCCCTTGGTGGAGGGGTCCGAAATCAACCCTATCTCTTGTTTCCCCACACATACGGACTCTAAAAATAGCCTATACTTATGTAGTTCGAAATTACATGGGCCTGGCCCAATAATAAGGTGACGCAGCACCTAAAATAGCCTCGGGACGAAATTTATGAAGTGGCATCTTGTATATTTCGTCCAAGGCTTCATGCACCCATTATGGTGGCTTCAAAGTCCTGAAATCATCACTTGTAACTCCGTTCTTGTTCCCCTTGCGCATGCCATCATCTTCATGCTTGTTCTTGCTCCAATGCTCATCCTTCTCCAAGCTAGGCCCTTCATTTGTAAGCAAAACAAATGTATCCAATTTAGGCAGCATCATATTCTCATGAACATTAGAATCATTACCAAGAAACGAAAGTACCTGGTAATTTAGTTGGCGTGCATGAGCTCTAGTAATTGGTCCAGTATGTATAGCAGCAGGGGCTGTGGGTGTAACAATTGTATTGATGTCCTCATCATCCTCCCCTTCTTGAAATGAAGTCGTCCTCGACGGAAGTTCATCTTCCTCACCCAAATAAGGCTTCAAATCTGCAATGTTAAAAGTGGGACTAACCCCAAAATCTGCAGGCAGCTCAAGTTTATATACATTATCATTTATTTTCTCTAACACCTTAAAGGGACCATCAGCACGTGGCATTAGCTTTGATTTGCGCAAATCAGGAAATCTATCCTTACGCAAATGTAACCAAACAAGATCTCCAGGTGCAAACACAACATGTTTTCTACCCTTATCTCCAGCAAGTTTATATTTAGCATTCATACGCTCAATGTTTTCCTTAGTTAACTCATGCATTTTTAAAATCAATTCAGCACGTTGTTTAGCATCAAAATTAACCTTCTCCGAAGATGGAAGAGGCAACAAATCAATAGGTGCACGAGGTAGGAAACCATACACAACTTCAAAAGGGCACATCTTAGTAGTAGAATGCAATGAACGATTATAAGCAAATTCAATATGAGGCAAGCATTCCTCCCACATTTTCTTATTATTCTTCAAAACACCCCTAAGCATAGTAGACAACGTTCTATTGACTACTTCAGTTTGTCCATCAGTTTGGGGGTGACAAGTAGTACTAAAAAGCAGTTTAGTCCCCAACTTAGCCCATACACATCTCCAAAAGTGGCTAAGAAATTTAGTATCACGATCTGAAACAATAGTATTTGGCACACCATGCAAGCGAATAATTTCACGAAAGAACAAATCAGCAACATTAACAGCATCATCGCTTTTATGACATGGTATAAAGTGTGCCATTTTCGAGAATCTATCCACGACAACAAATATGCTATCCCTCCCCTTCTTTGTTCGAGGTAAACCTAAAACAAAGTCCATAGATATATCCTCCCAAGGAACACTAGGTACAGGCAAAGGCATATATAAACCATGAGGATTGAGTCGTGACTTAGCTTTTTGACATGTAGTGCAGCGAGCAATAAAACGCTCAACATCCCGTCTCATCTTTGGCCAAAAGAAATGTGTAGCAAGTACGTCCTCCGTCTTCTTCACGCCAAAGTGTCCCATTAATCCTCCTCCATGCGCCTCCTGCAACAACAAAAAACGAACGGAGCTAGCTGGAATGCATAGCTTGTTAGCACGAAACACAAATCCATCGTTAACGACAAACTTGTTCCACATTCTTCCTTCTTTACAATTCTGCATTACATCTTTCAAATCAGCATCATGCACATATTGATCTTTGATGGTCTCCAAACCAAATATTTTGAAGTCAAGTTGTGAAAGCATAGTATAGCGACGAGACAATGCATCAGCAATAACATTTTCTTTTCCCTTCTTGTGTTTATTGACATAAGGGAAAGTCTCAATGAATTCAACCCATTTAGCATGTCTACGATTCAGTTTAGCTTGACTTTTAATATGTTTCAAAGATTCATGATCAGAATGTATAACAAACTCTTTGGGCCATAAATAATGTTGCCATGTTTCTAAAGTCCTAACAAGAGCATATAATTCTTTATCATAAGTAGAATAATTCAGACTAGGCCCACTCAATTTTTCAGAAAAGTATGCAACAGGTTTGCCATCTTGTAATAACACACCTCCTAATCCAATTCCACTAGCATCACATTCAAGCTCAAAAGTCTTATTAAAATCAGGAAGTTGGAGTAAAGGAGCATGTGTCAACTTATCTTTCAATACCGTGAAGGCTTCTTCCTGTGCGGTACCCCAAACAAAAGGCACATCCTTCTTTGTAAGCTCGTTGAGAGGTGCAGCAATGGTGCTGAAATCTCTCACAAAACGCCTATAGAATCCAGCGAGGCCAAGAAAACTCCTCACCTGTGTGACCGTTTTGGGCTGCGGCCAACTCTCAATAGCTTCAATCTTGGCTTTGTCAACTTCAATTCCCTGTGGAGTAACAACATAGCCAAGAAAAGATACTCGGTCGGTGCAAAAGGTGCACTTCCCAAGGTTACCAAACAAACGTGCATCACGTAGAGCAATAAAAACAGCACGTAAATGTTCCAAATGTTCTTCCAAAGATCTGCTATAAATCAGTATATCAGCAAAATAGACTACCACAAATCGTCCAATGAAAGCACGTAAAACTTCGTTCATTAATCTCATGAAAGTACTAGGTGCATTAGTTAACCCAAAAGGCATGACTAACCACTCATATAATCCAAACTTAGTTTTAAATGCTGTTTTCCATTCAACTCCCAATTTCATACGAATTTGATGGTAGCCACTACGCAAATCAACTTTGGAGAATATTGTAGAGCCACTCAATTCATCAAGCATATCATCTAGCCTAGGAATAGGATGACGATAACGAATAGTAATATTATTAATGCCTCTACAATCAACACACATACGTGATGTACCATCCTTTTTCGGCACAAGAATAATAGGAACAGCACAAGGACTAAGGGATTCGCGTATATAACCTTTGTCGAGAAGCTCTTGTACTTGACGCATAATCTCCTTCGTCTCCTCTGGATTGGTACGGTATGGTGCACGGTTTGGCAGTGAAGCACCGGGAATTAAGTCAATCTGATGCTCAATCCCTCGAATAGGCGGTAATCCCGGTGGCACGTCTTGTGGAAAAACGTCAGCGAACTCCTGCAAAATGTTAGTGACAGCATGAGGCAAAGAGGAAGGCACGTCCTCGAATGAAAATAATGCCTCTTTGCACACAAAAGCATAGCAAACAGATTTGCTGAAATCTAGCTCATCAATATCAGATTTGGTGGCAAATAAACATGCACTTTTCAATTTAATTTCAGAAGCAACACTAGATGGTTTATTATTAGGCTTCATTTGTTGCTCAAATTCTTTTGCCACAATCTGATTTTCACTCTTATTCTTCTCCTGTTGTGCTTTATTAGCTCTATTAATATCATCCTTCAAAATGGAATCAGGAGTCATAGGAAGCAAAGTAATATTTTTATCCTTATGAACAAGAGTATAGTGATTGTTTCTACCATGGTGTACAGAATTTTTATCAAATTGCCATGGTCTACCCAGTAATAAGGAACATGCTTGCATAGGTACCACATCACAATCAACATAATCAGCATATGTAGAGATACTAAAATGCACACGAACAGTACGTGTTACCTTAACCTTGCCGCTGTTGTTGAACCATTGGATGTAGTAAGGATGTGGATGTGGTCTTGTGGTGAGAGAAAGCTTCTCCACCATCTCCATGCTAGCCAAGTTGTTGCAGCTCCCTCCGTCTATTATGACGCGCACAGAACGTTCCTTCACAACTCCCTTGGTATGGAACAAATTGTGCCTCTGATTTTGCTCAGCTTGTGTGACCTGCACACTCAAAACACGTTGAGCAACTAAACATTCATATCTGTCAGCGTCTTCAGGAGCCATGTATTGCGTCTCATGATCAGAATCATCTCCACCATGTTCTTCACGTGTAATAAGAGCCAATGTCTCCTCATCATAGTCACTAGCGGACTCATATCCACCATCCGCGGTAGCAATCATCACACGCGGAGATTTGCATTCCCTCGCATAATGACCTCCTCCCTTACAACGACGACAAATAAGATCACTTGTGTGCCCTGTTGATGCCATGGAAGAAGAAGAACGCTGTGCAGGCCCCGCAGGTGCGCTCTTGGCAGATAATGGTGGTTGTGCCTGTTTTCTTGTATCACGGCTGGAGGTGGCACCAGATGGAGGTGCTGGTGCAGTTGAAGTAGAAGATGCACGTGGTGTCCATGATGAAGGTCGGCCTGCAGAAAAGTTAGTTCGCCCCAATGCTTGTCGATCCTGCACTTCACGTTCAGCTTTACAAGCAAGATGGAATAAACGAGTGATATTAGTATACTCCTTATAGTCTAAAATGGTCTGAATCTCTCTATTTAATCCACCCAGAAAACGTGCAAGCATAGCTTCATTCTCCTCAACAATACCACATCTAATCATGCCAGTTTGTAATTCCTGATAATATTCTTCTACAGAATTTTTCCCTTGTCTTAAACGCTGCAATTTTTGAAGCAATTCACGTTGATAATATGGTGGAACCCAACGCGTACGCATAGCAGTTTTCAGAGCAGCCCAAGTAGTTGGAATAGGATATAATCTACAATGTTCAGACCACCATACACATGCAAAACTAGTGAAAGCACAAACAGCAGCAGCAACTCGTCTCTCCTCAGGATATATTAAACATGTAAATCGTTGTTCAGTTTCTAACTCCCAAGTAAGATATATATCTGGAACATATCTACCCTCAAATGGTGGAATATTCAATTTCAGTTTAGGAATATGGACATCATCGCGTACCTGAGGTGGTGGTGCAGGCCTACCATGACGAATATATACCTGAGGTCGACCTGCTGGTGGTGGTGCTGGTGGCTGCTCGTAGATCTGATTTTGATCAACCTCATCCTCATAATCACCCGCATACTCATCATCCTCCTGGGTACCAGCAGGAGCAGTAGCAGGAGCCAAAGAAGCACCAACAGCAGTAGCAGCGGCACCAGAAGTTTGTCCTGTCTCAATAGGAACACGCTGTGCTCGTCCATACTGATTCGGAAGGGGGCGTAGTTGTTGTTGTTGCAGAGGTGCGACAGGTGCAGCCGGTGATGGAAGACGCGCAAGCAGTTCATTAAATCTGTTATCGAGCTTTGTTTCGAACGTCTTCTCAAGGCCAGTGATCTTCTCCATGGCCTCTTCAAAATTGTTCAGCACATCTTGTACCTGTTCAGTCATCATTTGCTGAAACTTATCATGAAGCTCCTTGTTCGACAAGTTCTCCCAGTCAATCTCGTCGGCTTGTGATCCTGGCATGGTTAGCAGCAATAGAAACACACAAGAATATGATCCTACAGACTACTAAGAAGTGGTGGTGGTGTATCACAAATCCGTCAAGCAAATCTCAAATTCTTACCAATTCTTACCCAGCAGCAGGTGGTGATCGGCAACCGTTGTAGTCAAAAACTCTCAAAGCTTGGATAGAGCGATTACCAGGGAGAGTCGAACACACGACGTAGATGTATGTGGAGCTGGGAAGGCTTATAGTATGGTAGCAAAAAGGGTCAGCAATAATCAATTCAGAGATGCAAAGTTGAATAAACGCTCAACGACGGTACTGTGCTGGTCCTAGGCTAGACTGTGCTAGAGACGCGAGCCTAGAACACCAACAAAATCACGGCGCGGCACGTAAACAAGGGAAAAGCACACTCTGAATTTTTTTTTTCGCTCTTTTTTTTTTTGCGCT